>NW_024059614.1:2500-33594 GCF_016432855.1 Salvelinus namaycush | reverse complement strand
TTTGTAGAGGGTTTAGGGTTAAGTAGTGTTAAATGCTATTTGTAGAGGGTTAGGGTTAAGTAGTGTTAAATGCTATTTGTAGAGGGTTTAGGTTAAGTAAAATCGTGTTTAAATGCTATTTGTAGAGGGTTTAGGGTTAAGTAGTGTTAAATGCTATTTGTAGAGGGTTTAGGGTTAAGTAGTGTTAAATGCTATTTGTAGAGGGTTTAGGGTTAAGTAGTGTTAAATGCTATTTGTAGAGGGTTTATGGTTAAGTAGTGTTAACTGCCATTTGTAGAGGGTTTATGGTTAAGTAGTGTTAAATGCCATTTGTAGAGGGTTTAGGGTTAAGTAGTGTTAAATGCCATTTGTAGAGGGTTTAGGGTTAAGTAGTGTTAAATGCTATTTGTAGAGGGTTTATGGTTAAGTAGTGTTAAATGCTATTTGTAGAGGGTTTAGGGTTAAGTAGTGTTAAATGCTATTTGTAGAGGGTTTAGGGTTAAGTAGTGTTAAATGCTATTTGTAGAGGGTTTAGGGTTAAGTAGTGTTAAATGCTATTTGTAGAGGGTTTATGGTTAAGTAGTGTTAAATGCTATTTGTAGAGGGTTTAGGGTTAAGTAGTGTTAAATGCTATTTGTAGAGGGTTTAGGGTTAAGTAGTGTTAAAAAGCAGCAGAATATTTGAGGGTTAAGTAGTGTTAAGTAGAAGCAGCTAGTATATGGGAGGGTGATACACCTGAATGGGCTCAATCTGTCCACACACACACACACACACACACACACACACACACACACACACACACACACACACACACACACACACACACACACACACACACACACACACACACACACACACACACACACACACACACACACAGGATCAAATACAACTATTGAATAATTTAAGAGCAACCAGATTCCCCTGAAGTCACTGATCTACCTGTCTACCTCTATACTAGCTCCATACCCTCTGTTACCTCTGGCTCTAGTCTAACTCTATAGTAGCTCCATACCCACTGTTACCTCTGGCTCTAGTCTACCTCTATACTAGCTCCATACCCACTGTTACCTCTGGCTCTAGTCTACCTCTATACTAGCTCCATACCCACTGTTACCTCTGGCTCTAGTCTACCTCTATACTAGCTCCATACCCACTGTTACCTCTGGCTCTAGTCTACCTCTATACTAGCTCCATACCCACTGTTACCTCTGGCTCTAGTCTACCTCTATACTAGCTCCATACCCACTGTTACCTCTGGCTCTAGTCTACCTCTATACTAGCTCCATACCCACTGTTACCTCTGGCTCTAGTCTACCTCTATACTAGCTCCATACCCACTGTTACCTCTGGCTCTAGTCTACCTCTATACTAGCTCCATACCCACTGTTACCTCTGGCTCTAGTCTACCTCTATACTAGCTCCATACCCACTGTTACCTCTGGCTCTAGTCTACCTCTATACTAGCTCCATACCCACTGTTACCTCTGGCTCTGGTCTACCTCTATACTAGCTCCATACCCTCTGTTACCTCTGGCTCTAGTCTACCTCTATACTAGCTCCATACCCACTGTTACCTCTGGCTCTAGTCTACCTCTATACTAGCTCCATACCCACTGTTACCTCTGGCTCTGGTCTACCTCTATACTAGCTCCATACCCACTGTTACCTCTGGCTCTGGTCTACCTCTATACTAGCTCCATACCCTCTGTTACCTCTAGCTCTAGTCTACCTCTATACTAGCTCCATACCCACTGTTACCTCTGGCTCTAGTCTACCTCTATACTAGCTCCATACCCACTGTTACCTCTGGCTCTAGTCTACCTCTATACTAGCTCCATACCCACTGTTACCTCTGGCTCTGGTCTACCTCTATACTAGCTCCATACCCACTGTTACCTCTGGCTCTGGTTTACCTCTATACTAGCTCCATACCCACTGTTACCTCTGGCTCTAGTCTACCTCTATACTAGCTCCATACCCACTGTTACCTCTGGCTCTAGTCTACCTCTATACTAGCTCCATACCCACTGTTACCTCTGGCTCTAGTCTAACTCTATAGTAGCTCCATACCCACTGTTACCTCTGGCTCTAGCCTACCTCTATACTAGCTCCATACCCACTGTTACCTCTGGCTCTGGTCTACCTCTATACTAGCTCCATACCCTCTGTTACCTCTGGCTCTGGTCTACCTCTATAGTAGCTCCATACCCTCTGTTACCTCTGGCTCTAGTCTACCTCTATACTAGCTCCATACCCACTGTTACCTCTGGCTCTGGTCTACCTCTATACTAGCTCCATACCCACTGTTACCTCTGGCTCTAGTCTACCTCTATACTAGCTCCATACCCACTGTTACCTCTGGCTCTAGTCTACCTCTATACTAGCTCCATACCCACTGTTACCTCTGGCTCTAGTCTACCTCTATACTAGCTCCATACCAACTGTTACCTCTGGCTCTAGTCTACCTCTATACTAGCTCCATACCCACTGTTACCTCTGGCTCTAGTCTACCTCTATACTAGCTCCATACCCACTGTTACCTCTGGCTCTAGTCTACCTCTATACTAGCTCCATACCCACTGTTACCTCTGGCTCTAGTCTACCTCTATACTAGCTCCATACCCTCTGTTACCTCTGGCTCTGGTCTACCACTATACCTCTACCCACTGTTACCTCTGGCTCTAGTCTACCTCTATACTAGCTCCATACCCACTGTTACCTCTGGCTCTAGTCTACCTCTATACTAGCTCCATACCCACTGTTACCTCTGGCTCTAGTCTACCTCTATACTAGCTCCATACCCTCTGTTACCTCTGGCTCTAGTCTACCTCTATACTAGCTCCATACCCACTGTTACCTCTGGCTCTAGTCTACCTCTATACTAGCTCCATACCCACTGTTACCTCTGGCTCTGGTCTACCTCTATACTAGCTCCATACCCACTGTTACCTCTGGATCTGGTCTACCTCTATACTAGCTCCATACCCACTGTTACCTCTGGCTCTAGTCTACCTCTATACTAGCTCCATACCCACTGTTACCTCTGGCTCTAGTCTACCTCTATACTAGCTCCATACCCACTGTTACCTCTGGCTCTGGTCTACCTCTATACTAGCTCCATACCCACTGTTACCTCTGGCTCTGGTCTACCTCTATACTAGCTCCATACCCACTGTTACCTCTGGCTCTAGTCTACCTCTATACTAGCTCCATACCCACTGTTACCTCTGGCTCTAGTCTACCTCTATACTAGCTCCATACCCACTGTTACCTCTGGCTCTAGTCTACCTCTATACTAGCTCCATACCCACTGTTACCTCTGGCTCTAGTCTACCTCTATACTAGCTCCATACCCACTGTTACCTCTGGCTATGGTCTACCTCTATACTAGCTCCATACCCTCTGTTACCTCTGGCTCTAGTCTACCTCTATACTAGCTCCATACCCTCTGTTACCTCTGGCTCTGGTCTACCTCTATAGTAGCTCCATACCCTCTGTTACCTCTGGCTCTAGTCTACCTCTATACTAGCTCCATACCCACTGTTACCTCTGGCTCTGGTCTACCTCTATACTAGCTCCATACCCACTGTTACCTCTGGCTCTAGTCTACCTCTATACTAGCTCCATACCCACTGTAACCTCTGGCTCTAGTCTACCTCTATACTAGCTCCATACCCACTGTTACCTCTGGCTCTAGTCTACCTCTATACTAGCTCCATACCCACTGTTACCTCTGGCTCTGGTCTACCTCTATACTAGCTCCATACCCACTGTTACCTCTGGCTCTAGTCTACCTCTATACTAGCTCCGTACCCACTGTTACCTCTGGCTCTGGTCTACCACTATACCTCTACCCACTGTTACCTCTGGCTCTAGTCTACCTCTATACTAGCTCCATACCCACTGTTACCTCTGGCTCTGGTCTACCTCTATACTAGCTCCATACCCACTGTTACCTCTGGCTCTAGTCTACCTCTATACTAGCTCCATACCCACTGTTACCTCTGGCTCTGGTCTACCACTATACCTCTACCCACTGTTACCTCTGGCTCTAGTCTACCTCTATACTAGCTCCATACCCACTGTTACCTCTGGCTCTAGTCTACCTCTATACTAGCTCCATACCCACTGTTACCTCTGGCTCTAGTCTACCTCTATACTAGCTCCATACCCACTGTTACCTCTGGCTCTAGTCTACCTCTATACTAGCTCCATACCCACTGTTACCTCTGGCTCTAGTCTACCTCTATACTAGCTCCATACCCACTGTTACCTCTGGCTCTAGTCTACCTCTATACTAGCTCCATACCCTCTGTTACCTCTGGCTCTGGTCTACCTCTATACTAGCTCCATACCCACTGTTACCTCTGGCTCTGGTCTACCTCTATACTAGCTCCATACCCTCTGTTACCTCTGGCTCTAGTCTACCTCTATACTAGCTCCATACCCACTGTTACCTCTGGCTCTAGTCTACCTCTATACTAGCTCCATACCTACTGTTACCTCTGGCTCTAGTCTACCTCTATACTAGCTCCATACCCACTGTTACCTCTGGCTCTAGTCTACCTCTATACTAGCTCCATACCCACTGTTACCTCTGGCTCTGGTCTACCTCTATACTAGCTCCATACCCACTGTTACTTCTGGCTCTGGTCTACCTCTATACTTGCTCCATACCCACTGTTACCTCTGGCTCTAGTCTACCTCTATACTAGCTCCATACCCTCTGTTACCTCTGGCTCTAGTCTACCTCTATACTAGCTCCATACCCACTGTTACCTCTGGCTCTAGTCTACGTCTATACTAGCTCCATACCCACTGTTACCTCTGGCTCTAGTCTACCTCTATACTAGCTCCATACCCACTGTTACCTCTGGCTCTGGTCTACCTCTATACTTGCTCCATACCCACTGTTACCTCTGGCTCTAGTCTACCTCTATACTAGCTCCATACCCACTGTTACCTCTGGCTCTAGTCTACCTCTATACTAGCTCCATACCCACTGTTACCTCTGGCTCTAGTCTACCTCTATACTAGCTCCATACCCACTGTTACCTCTGGCTCTAGTCTACCTCTATACTAGCTCCATACCCACTGTTACCTCTGGCTCTAGTCTACCTCTATACTAGCTCCATACCCTCTGTTACCTCTGGCTCTAGTCTACCTCTATACTAGCTCCATACCCACTGTTACCTCTGGCTCTAGTCTACCTCTATTTAGGTCCATACCCACTGTTACCTCTGGCTCTAGTCTACCTCTATACTAGCTCCATACCCACTGTTACCTCTGGCTCTAGTCTACCTCTATACTAGCTCCATACCCACTGTTACCTCTGGCTCTAGTCTACCTCTATACTAGATCCATACCCACTGTTACCTCTGGCTCTAGTCTACCTCTATACTAGCTCCATACCCTCTGTTACCTCTGGCTCTGGTCTACATCTATACTAGCTCCATACCCACTGTTACCTCTGGCTCTGGTCTACCTCTATACTAGCTCCATACCCACTGTTACCTCTGGCTCTGGTCTACCACTATACCTCTACCCACTGTTACCTCTGGCTCTAGTCTACCTCTATACTAGCTCCATACCCACTGTTACCTCTGGCTCTAGTCTACCTCTATACTAACTCCATACCCTCTGTTACCTCTGGCTCTGGTCTACCTGTATACTAGCTCCATACCCACTGTTACCTCTGGCTCTAGTCTACCTCTATACTAGCTCCATACCCACTGTTACCTCTGGCTCTAGTCTACCTCTATACTAGCTCCATACCCACTGTTACCTCTGGCTCTAGTCTACCTCTATACTAGCTCCATACCCACTGTTACCTCTGGCTCTAGTCTACCTCTATACTAGCTCCATACCCACTGTTACCTCTGGCTCTGGTCTACCTCTATACTAGCTCCATACCCTCTGTTACCTCTGCTCTGGTCTACCTCTATACTTGCTCCATACCCACTGTTACCTCTGGCTCTAGTCTACCTCTATACTAGCTCCATACCCACTGTTACCTCTGGCTCTGGTCTACCTCTATACTAGCTCCATACCCTCTGTTACCTCTGGCTCTAGTCTACCTCTATACTAGCTCCATACCCACTGTTACCTCTGGCTCTAGTCTACCTCTATACTAGCTCCATACCCACTGTTACCTCTGGCTCTAGTCTACCTCTATACTAGCTCCATACCCACTGTTACCTCTGGCTCTAGTCTACCTCTATACTAGCTCCATACCCACTGTTACCTCTGGCTCTGGTCTACCTCTATACTAGCTCCATACCCTCTGTTACCTCTGGCTCTGGTCTACCTCTATACTTGCTCCATACCCACTGTTACCTCTGGCTCTAGTCTACCTCTATACTAGCTCCATACCCACTGTTACCTCTGGCTCTAGTCTACCTCTATACTAGCTCCATACCCTCTGTTACCTCTGGCTCTAGTCTACCTCTATACTAGCTCCATACCCACTGTTACCTCTGGCTCTAGTCTACCTCTATACTAGCTCCATACCCACTGTTACCTCTGGCTCTAGTCTACCTCTATACTAGCTCCATACCCTCTGTTACCTCTGGCTCTGGTCTACCTCTATACTAGCTCCATACCCACTGTTACCTCTGGCTCTAGTCTACCTCTATACTAGCTCCATACCCACTGTTACCTCTGGCTCTAGTCTACCTCTATACTAGCTCCATACCCTCTGTTACCTCTGGCTCTAGTCTACCTCTATACTAGCTCCATACCCACTGTTACCTCTGGCTCTAGTCTACCTCTATACTAGCTCCATACCCACTGTTACCTCTGGCTCTAGTCTACCTCTATTTAGGTCCATACCCACTGTTACCTCTGGCTCTAGTCTACCTCTATACTAGCTCCATACCCACTGTTACCTCTGGCTCTAGTCTACCTCTATACTAGCTCCATACCCACTGTTACCTCTGGCTCTAGTCTACCTCTATACTAGCTCCATTCCCTCTGTTACCTCTGGCTCTGGTCTACATCTATACTAGCTCCATACCCACTGTTACCTCTGGCTCTAGTCTACCTCTATACTCGCTCCATACCCACTGTTACCTCTGGCTCTGGTCTACATCTATACTAGCTCCATACCCACTGTTACCTCTGGCTCTAGTCTACCTCTATACTAGCTCCATACCCACTGTTACCTCTGGCTCTAGTCTACCTCTATACTAGCTCCATACCCACTGTTACCTCTTTCTCTGGTCTACCTCTATACTAGCTCCATACCCACTGTTACCTCTGGCTCTAGTCTACCTCTATACTAGCTCCATACCCACTGTTACCTCTGGCTCTAGTCTACCTCTATACTAGCTTCATACCCTCTGTTACCTCTGGCTCTAGTCTACCTCTATACTCGCTCCATACCCACTGTTACCTCTGGCTCTGGTCTACCTCTATACTAGCTCCATACCCACTGTTACCTCTGGCTCTGGTCTACCTCTATACTAGCTCCATACCCTCTGTTACCTCTGGCTCTAGTCTACCTCTATACTAGCTCCATACCCACTGTTACCTCTGGCTCTAGTCTACCTCTATACTAGCTCCATACCCACTGTTACCTCTGGCTCTAGTCTACCTCTATACTAACTCCATACCCTCTGTTACCTCTGGCTCTGGTCTACCTCTATACTAGCTCCATACCCACTGTTACCTCTGGCTCTAGTCTACCTCTATACTAGCTCCATACCCACTGTTACCTCTGGCTCTAGTCTACCTCTATACTAGCTCCATACCCACTGTTACCTCTGGCTCTGGTCTACCTCTATACTAGCTCCATACCCTCTGTTACCTCTGGCTCTAGTCTACCTCTATACTAGCTCCATACCCACTGTTACCTCTGGCTCTAGTCTACCTCTATACTAGCTCCATACCCACTGTTACCTCTGGCTCTAGTCTACCTCTATACTAGCTCCATACCCACTGTTACCTCTGGCTCTAGTCTACCTCTATACTAGCTCCATACCCACTGTTACCTCTGGCTCTGGTCTACCTCTATACTAGCTCCATACCCTCTGTTACCTCTGGCTCTGGTCTACCTCTATACTTGCTCCATACCCACTGTTACCTCTGGCTCTAGTCTACCTCTATACTAGCTCCATACCCACTGTTACCTCTGGCTCTAGTCTACCTCTATACTAGCTCCATACCCTCTGTTACCTCTGGCTCTAGTCTACCTCTATACTAGCTCCATACCCACTGTTACCTCTGGCTCTAGTCTACCTCTATACTAGCTCCATACCCACTGTTACCTCTGGCTCTAGTCTACCTCTATACTAGCTCCATACCCTCTGTTACCTCTGGCTCTGGTCTACCTCTATACTAGCTCCATACCCACTGTTACCTCTGGCTCTAGTCTACCTCTATACTAGCTCCATACCCTCTGTTATCTCTGGCTCTAGTCTACCTCTATACTAGCTCCATACCCTCTGTTACCTCTGGCTCTAGTCTACCTCTATACTAGCTCCATACCCACTGTTACCTCTGGCTCTAGTCTACCTCTATACTAGCTCCATACCCACTGTTACCTCTGGCTCTAGTCTACCTCTATACTAGCTCCATACCCACTGTTACCTCTGGCTCTAGTCTACCTCTATACTAGCTCCATACCACCTGTTACCTCTGGCTCTAGTCTACCTCTATACTAGCTCCATACCCACTGTTACCTCTGGCTCTAGTCTACCTCTATACTAGCTCCATACCCTCTGTTACCTCTGGCTCTAGTCTACCTCTATACTAGCTCCATACCCACTGTTACCTCTGGCTCTAGTCTACCTCTATACTAGCTCCATACCCACTGTTACCTCTGGCTCTAGTCTACCTCTATACTAGCTCCATACCCTCTGTTACCTCTGGCTCTGGTCTACCTCTATACTAGCTCCATACCCACTGTTACCTCTGGCTCTAGTCTACCTCTATACTAGCTCCATACCCACTGTTACCTCTGGCTCTAGTCTACCTCTATACTAGCTCCATACCCTCTGTTACCTCTGGCTCTAGTCTACCTCTATACTAGCTCCATACCCACTGTTACCTCTGGCTCTAGTCTACCTCTATACTAGCTCCATACCCACTGTTACCTCTGGCTCTAGTCTACCTCTATTTAGGTCCATACCCACTGTTACCTCTGGCTCTAGTCTACCTCTATACTAGCTCCATACCCACTGTTACCTCTGGCTCTAGTCTACCTCTATACTAGCTCCATACCCACTGTTACCTCTGGCTCTAGTCTACCTCTATACTAGCTCCATACCCTCTGTTACCTCTGGCTCTGGTCTACATCTATACTAGCTCCATACCCACTGTTACCTCTGGCTCTAGTCTACCTCTATACTCGCTCCATACCCACTGTTACCTCTGGCTCTGGTCTACATCTATACTAGCTCCATACCCACTGTTACCTCTGGCTCTAGTCTACCTCTATACTAGCTCCATACCCACTGTTACCTCTGGCTCTAGTCTACCTCTATACTAGCTCCATACCCACTGTTACCTCTTTCTCTGGTCTACCTCTATACTAGCTCCATACCCACTGTTACCTCTGGCTCTAGTCTACCTCTATACTAGCTCCATACCCACTGTTACCTCTGGCTCTAGTCTACCTCTATACTAGCTTCATACCCTCTGTTACCTCTGGCTCTAGTCTACCTCTATACTCGCTCCATACCCACTGTTACCTCTGGCTCTGGTCTACCTCTATACTAGCTCCATACCCACTGTTACCTCTGGCTCTGGTCTACCACTATACCTCTACCCACTGTTACCTCTGGCTCTAGTCTACCTCTATACTAGCTCCATACCCACTGTTACCTCTGGCTCTAGTCTACCTCTATACTAACTCCATACCCTCTGTTACCTCTGGCTCTGGTCTACCTCTATACTAGCTCCATACCCACTGTTACCTCTGGCTCTAGTCTACCTCTATACTAGCTCCATACCCACTGTTACCTCTGGCTCTAGTCTACCTCTATACTAGCTCCATACCCACTGTTACCTCTGGCTCTGGTCTACCTCTATACTAGCTCCATACCCTCTGTTACCTCTGGCTCTAGTCTACCTCTATACTAGCTCCATACCCACTGTTACCTCTGGCTCTAGTCTACCTCTATACTAGCTCCATACCCACTGTTACCTCTGGCTCTAGTCTACCTCTATACTAGCTCCATACCCACTGTTACCTCTGGCTCTAGTCTACCTCTATACTAGCTCCATACCCACTGTTACCTCTGGCTCTGGTCTACCTCTATACTAGCTCCATACCCTCTGTTACCTCTGGCTCTGGTCTACCTCTATACTTGCTCCATACCCACTGTTACCTCTGGCTCTAGTCTACCTCTATACTAGCTCCATACCCACTGTTACCTCTGGCTCTAGTCTACCTCTATACTAGCTCCATACCCTCTGTTACCTCTGGCTCTAGTCTACCTCTATACTAGCTCCATACCCACTGTTACCTCTGGCTCTAGTCTACCTCTATACTAGCTCCATACCCACTGTTACCTCTGGCTCTAGTCTACCTCTATACTAGCTCCATACCCTCTGTTACCTCTGGCTCTGGTCTACCTCTATACTAGCTCCATACCCACTGTTACCTCTGGCTCTAGTCTACCTCTATACTAGCTCCATACCCTCTGTTACCTCTGGCTCTAGTCTACCTCTATACTAGCTCCATACCCTCTGTTACCTCTGGCTCTAGTCTACCTCTATACTAGCTCCATACCCACTGTTACCTCTGGCTCTAGTCTACCTCTATACTAGCTCAATACCCACTGTTACCTCTGGCTCTAGTCTACCTCTATACTAGCTCCATACCCACTGTTACCTCTGGCTCTAGTCTACCTCTATACTAGCTCCATACCACCTGTTACCTCTGGCTCTAGTCTACCTCTATACTAGCTCCATACCACCTGTTACCTCTGGCTCTAGTCTACCTCTATACTAGCTCCATACCCTCTGTTACCTCTGTCTCTAGTCTACCTCTATACTAGCTCCATACCCTCTGTTACCTCTGGCTCTAGTCTACCTCTATACTAGCTCCATACCCACTGTTACCTCTGGCTCTAGTCTACCTCTATACTAGCTCCATACCCTCTGTTACCTCTGGCTCTGGTCTACCTCTATACTAGCTCCATACCCACTGTTACCTCTGGCTCTAGTCTACCTCTATAGTAGCTCCATACCCACTGTTACCTCTAGCTCTAGTCTACCTCTATACTAGCTCCATACCCACTGTGACCTCTGGCTCTAGTCTACCTCTATAGTAGCTCCATACCCACTGTTACCTCTAGCTCTAGTCTACCTCTATACTAGCTCCATACCCTCTGTTACCTCTGGCTCTAGTCTACACACATTGTTAATGACAGAGAGATGGACTGATAGAGGAATAGTCAGATCATAAAATATTCATCCGGAATTCGAGAAATACACATGATTTTTATAATAGGAATACAGTTCAGTGAATACATTAAAAACAAATGTTAATAAAGAGACGGATAATGAGAGAGTTAACCCATACAGTACTGTAGAGACTGATAATGAGAGAGTTAACCCATACAGTACTGTAGAGACTGATAATGAGAGTGTTAACCCATACAGTACTGTAGAGACTGATAATGAGAGAGTTAACCCATACAGTACTGTAGAGACTGATAATGAGAGAATTAACCCATACAGTACTGTAGAGACTGATAATGAGAGTGTTAACCCATACAGTACTGTAGAGACTGATAATGAGAGAGTTAACCCATACAGTACTGTAGAGACTGATAATGAGAGAGTTAACCCATACAGTACTGTAGAGACTGATAATGAGAGAGTTAACCCATACAGTACTGTAGAGACTGATAATGAGAGAGTTAACCCATACAGTACTGTAGAGACTGATAATGAGAGAATTAACCCATACAGTACTGTAGAGACTGATAATGAGAGAGTTAACCCATACAGTACTGTAGAGACTGATAATGAGAGAGTTAACCCATACAGTACTGTGATGGTGCTGTAGAGACTGACGATGAGAGTTAACCCATACTGCACTGTGATAATGCTGTGGAATGTTCTACCTGGTTCTACCTGGTTTTACCTGGTTCCACCTGATAACATCACTCAAGAGCGCCTTGTTCATGGTAAACCGTAATCCTTTGGCACTATAGACCAGTAGCTGGTTTACATGTGGTTCTCTTCCTGACCTAGTCACCAGGATGAGTTGGGTCTGTCGTTCACAGTCACAGAGCAGCAATAGTCCCATTGAGCAGTATGTCTGTGGCTCCACATGCATACTGTTAATGTGAATGTGATGTCCAATAGTGGAATTCCTTGACACGTGCTGAGAAGTGGAGAAGTAATGAGGTTCAATATTCTACAACGTGGCTGTGCAGACACTGACACAGGTTGGACTCTGTAGAGGGATTAACACCTTAGTCAACAGAGTCAGTAGGGTCTCTGTCGGTCAGTAGGGTCTCTGTCGGTCAGTAGGGTCTCTGTAGGTCAGTGGGGTCTCTGTAGGTTAGGGTCAGTAGGGTTAGGGTCTTAGGTCAGTAGGGTCTCTGCGGGGCTGCTGGGAGCAGAGGGAGGTTCAGGTCAGCTACTCGACGCTGTAAGGACTGACGCAGCTGAACCGAGTTACGCTTCACTCTTCCTCCTCCTCCTCCTCCTGCTCCTCCTCCTCCTCCTCCTGCTCCTCCTCCTCCTCCTCCTGCTCCTCCTCCTCCTCTCCTCCCCCTCTCCTGGCGAAGGCTCTTGATGACAAGAGCATGCTGTCTATGGGAGGGGAAGGCCGGGGGTTTGGACCCATTGACCAGCAGCCCTGTGGTGCCCTGCGGCCGTACCATGTGGCCCACCCATGTGACCTTCCCCCCCCTTCCTCCCCCGCCTCCCTCCTTCAGCCCAGCATTCCGTAGCGGGGCAGTTTGGGCTATTTCCATGGCACCTGCCAGGTGTTCTCTGTCCGAGGGGCGAGCCTCCGTGGTCTCCAGGGTCATTCTGGGAGATATAGAAACTCCGCCCTTCGTCTCCGAGGAGTAGAACGTCTGCAGCTTCTTTAGCCGGTCATTGTTGCCGTGGCGGCGATGGTGAACGTGGTCATCGTGACAACCGTCGTGGTCGTCGTCGTTGAGGTGGCTGTTGTCGAGTTCCGCCCCATCGGAGTGTGCGGTTCTGAGCGCGTGTGGTGGACGGACTGGACGGACCTGTACAGAGAGTGGCAATATAAGACAGGAGATGGACACTAAAGAATAAAGTGATGACATCAGACAGGAGCTGGACACTAAAGAATAAAGTGATGACATCAGACAGGACATTAATGAAAATCTATGGAGAAAAGGACCATCTCCTCTCACTGTTAAACCCTGGATACAGATGACTGCAACACCTACATTCATCTATAAAAATGCCCATCCTGTGAATTTGCAGAAATCCACCAATGTTTAACTCAACGCAGTATCGCAGGATCGTACACAGGATGGCCATTTTGCATAGCTAGCTCCGTTCTTGCATTGCCTACATACGTAGGGTGTAAATGATGCTTTAGCTGTTACATCAACTCATCTGTTAATAAAGATTTTAGTGGCAGTGAGCATGGATGGGGTCAATTCCAGAAGTACACTGAAACCCCAATTCCAGCTCCCTTCAATTATTTTCAATGAGGAACATTTGGAATTGGAATTTGGTTTCCTTTCTGAATTGATGGAATCGAAATGGAATTGACCACATTCCTGATACATAGCAAACAACATTCTGAAGAGCTTGACCAGTCTGACCTGGCCTTCTCTGGTTGGTTCCAACAGGCGTGGCAGGGGGGCGGAGTCACACAGCTTGGAGGCAGAGCTTTTAGGAGGTGTGAAATGGACCAGCTCTCTGTCCCCGAACACAGAGACTGGAACACAGAACAGAGAGACTGGAAAAGAGACTAGAACACAGAACACAGAGACTGGAACACAGACCAGAGAGACTGGAACACAGAACAGAGAGACTGGAACACAGAGACTGGAACACAGAACACAGAGACTAGAACACAGAACAGAGAGACTGGAACACAGAACAGAGAGACTGGAACACAGAACACAGAGACTGGAACACAGAACAGAGAGACTGGAACACAGAACAGAGAGACTGGAACACAGAACACAGAGACTGGAACACAGAACAGAGAGACTGGAACACAGAACAGAGAGACTGGAACACAGAACAGAGAGACTGGAACACAGAACACAGAGACTGGAACACAGAACACAGAGACAGGAACACAGAACACAGAGACTAGAAAAGAGACTAGAACATAGACCACATAGACTGGAACACAGAACAGAGAGACTGGAACACAGAACACAGAGACTGGAACACGGAACAGAGAGACTGGAACACAGAACAGAGAGACTGGAACACGGAACAGAGAGACTGGAACACGGAACAGAGAGACTGGAACACAGAACACAGAGACTGGAACACGGAACAGAGAGACTGGAACACAGAACACAGAGACTGGAACACGGAACAGAGAGACTGGAACACAGAACACAGAGACTGGAACACGGAACAGAGAGACTGGAACACAGAACAGAGAGACTGGAACACAGAACACAGCGACTAGAAAAGAGACTAGAACACAGAACACAGAGACTGGAACACAGAACACAGAGACTGGAACACGGAACAGAGAGACTGGAACAACACAGAACACAGAGACTGGAACACAGAACACAGAGACTGGAACACAGAACAGAGAGACTGGAACACAGAACAGAGGGACTGGAACACGGAACAGAAAGACTGGAACACAGAACAGAGAGACTGGAACACAGAACACAGAGACTGGAACACAGAACAGGGAGACTGGAATACATCCCACTAGAACCCAGAACACAGAGACCAGATCACAGATCACAAAGACTAGAACAAAGAGACCACAACACAAAACACAGAGACTGGAACACAGAACACAGAGACTAGACCACAAATCACAGAAACTAAAACACAGAGACTGAAACACATAACACAGAGACTGGAACACAGAACACAGAGACTAGACCACAAATCACAGAAACTAAAACACAGAGACTGAAACACATAACACAGAGACTGGAACACAATGACTGGCACACAGAATACAGAGACTAGAAAACAGAACATACAGATTAAAACACAGAGACTAAAACACAGAGACTGGAACACATAACACAGAGACTGGAACACAACACAGAGATTAAAACACAGAGACTGGAACACAACACAGAGTCTATAACACAGAGACTAGAACACAACACAGAGTGTATAACACAGATACTTGAACACAGAACACAGGAGCATCGGACACAGAAGTGTAACAAAGTTATGGTTTGGTGACCCAAGTCTTGGTCGTGTGTGTCCTACCTTCAGGAAACAGTGTGATGGCGACCTCTTCATCAACGAGGGGCGTGGGGCAAGGGGAAGGGAGGCAAGGGGGGAGAGAGGTGGAGGAGGGGCGGGTCTCTGTGGGAGGGTCTTCCTGTCTCTTCTTGTTGCTGAGACATTCCTCCTCTGTGGACTGTGGTTGGCTCCTCGGGGGCCGGCTGGACTGCTTAGAGACCTTCTCATTGGCTGGCTCAGTCTACAACACAGTGATTGGCTGAGCCTTGGTACCTGCCGTAGAGCTGTAATATCTACAATGTGTAATATTGTATAGTATAATTTAGTAGTACAAAGAATGTAGTATTTTTACCTGTTGCTGCGTCCTGTGGTGTTGCTCTTCTATAAAGTATACCATATGTGTAGTGTATTATACAGTGTAGTATATAGCATTATAGCGTAGTATATAGTATTATAGTGTAGTATATAGTAGCATAGTGTAGTATACCGGATCATGGTGTAGTATCGAGTGTAGTATATAGTATTATAGTGTGGTATATAGTAGCATAGTGTAGAATATAGTGTAGTATATAGTAGTACAGTGTATTATATAGTATTATAGTGTAGTATATATTATCATAGTGTAGTATATAGTATCATAGTGTAGGATATAGTGTATGGTAGTATATCGTATTATAGTGTAGTATATAGTGTATAGTAATATATATTATCATAGTGTATTATATATTGTATAGTGGTATGTAGGTTCATAGTGTATTATATATTGTATAGTGGTATATATTATCATAGTGTAGTATATAGTGTATAGTGGTATATATTATCATAGTGTATTATATAGTGTATAGTGGTATATATTATCATAGTGTAGTATATAGTGTATAGTGGTATGTAGGTTCATAGTGTATTATATAGTGGTATGTCGGTTCATTGTGTAGTATATATTATATAGTGGTATGTATTATCATAGTGAAGTATATAGTGTATAGTAGTATATATTGTAGTATTATAGTGTAGTACATAGTGTGTAGTAGTATATAGTATCATAGTGTATTATATAGTGTGTAGTAGTATATGGTATCATAGTTTAGTATATAGTGTATATAGTATCATGGTGTAGTATATAGTGTATGGTAGTATATAGTATCATGGTGTAGTATATAGTGTATGGTAGTATATAGTATTATAGTGTAGTATATAGTACACAGTGTTGTATGGTATCATAGTACAGTATATAGTGTCTGGAGCATATAGTATTATAGTGTAGTATTTAGTGTACAGGAGTATATAGTATTATATTGTAGTATATAGTGTACAGTATTATATAGTATTATAGTGTAGTATATAGTGTACAGTGTTATATGGTATCGTAGTGCGGTTTACAGTGTATAGTACTATATAGTATTACAGTGTATTATATGGTATCATAGTGTAGTATATAGTGTAAGGTAGTATATAGTAGTGTCATGACGTTGGCCTAGGGGTAGGTTTATGACAGTAATAAATACCTCTTTCCCCCCTTTTCCCTCTCCCTACTATAACTGATGTGACATAAGAAAACCCCTTGGTTAACATAGAGATTCTGGGAACATCAGAAGTGGGGGAAATGAACTATATTCTGGTAATCCGACCAACTGAACATATGCGGTGGTACTTAAGGTATATTATGTCAGTTCGGTTGCCCTCTGACACATTCTCATCAATGATAGAATGACATAAACTCTACTGTGGAAAGTCTAAACGTCAGAGGTATCGGATTCACATGGAATTGTTGTTTAATTCAAATGTTTGAATATGAAATTATTTGTGAAGAGATGAAATGTAATTTTAGCTTCCAAATGAGAGATTTGGGGTTTTCATAAGTTTGGCTTCTGCTCAACCAGGGGCCCGCCCCTGTGAAGAGACATGGGTTATAAACTTTTCAGACACACCCCTCTCCCTCCACTATAAAAGCCATTGACAAAAATATAACTTCCTGTTCCGGGTACATTTAGGATGACGATCCGATGTCAGAATGGTTCAGATAATAACTACAGAACTAAGCCAACATCAGCATGGACTTTGGTTGCAAATGGTATGAACTTTGAACTCGTATTCACTACAGAAGTGATACCTCCTAGCCGTTGAGTTAGCAACAGCTGCTACAAACGCAGGTTAGGAAGGACAGTCAGAGTATCCCGTCTACTACACATCGACGCTACTCCAACGTATCCAGTGACCACCGGAGACATTCTTCAAAGGACAGAGGACTCGGTTTGGCAAGACGGCCTTCCATCTACCACCAACCTACTGAAGCGCAGCTCAGAGTAAATATTTATTGCATTTTCCTTTTAGAATGCATAAGATACTGTATTTACGATAGCACAGCTTCGGCCCTGTCCCAGTCTCCCGCCCTTTCATATGCGGGTAGGCGAGGTCATTATTAATTTCTCGAGCGAGGACAAAGAGCCAGCCGATTGAAATTCAGGAGATATAGCTCGACCAGCGATAATTATCTCTCTCTCTCTCGCGATTCCACGCGAGGAGACCACGGTGCATTTCGCGTTTGCCGCGTGTTCCGGTTAAAACATCATCAAAAAACGCCGAAAAGGGTTTGAACATAATACGTTATTAGTAAAACCTTTTTCCTGTCAAGGGAATCCTACGTGCTACATTTTCAGGCACAATGTAGGGTTAGCTGGCACGAGGTGCTAAAGCTAACAAGGGAAAATAGCAATTTTTTTCTGGTGCCACGTTGAAATTCCTCCGCCTCGCGGAACGGAAGTTCCGCCCCGGGTAGTTCCGTTTTATTTCAGCGTGTGAAATCAGTGACCGCTGAAGTGTGCCCAGTATATTCGTTCATGAAGAATTATTCAGTTCACACTCAAGTCATTACTTATGATATCCAGACGAATATCAATGTCTTATCCAATTGAACTAATAAGTGTAAATCTGGCCATTTACATTCTGAAATAGATATTTTAAATAATATCCAAATTGTTGAGTTCTCTAAATAAGACATTGCAAACTTTTTCCAAACTAATCTAGATGAAGCAACTTCTCAGGTTAATTAAAGTTTAATTCACAAATTGCCTATACAGGTTTGATTTATCATTAAATTGATCAATCAGTAAAATTTGGGTTTTTCAAAACCCATTCAGTAATCCAGTACTGACAGAAGCCCCGCCCCAGCGGGAATCCCATGTGGTTTCGGCCTTAGGGAGAAGTGCCACAGTGTTGAATGTGCCCAACATTTGGTCTACTGTTTACACTTATGATATCCAATCAACAGAGATTTTATGGATTATCGTCTCATTCAATTTAATAAGTTAAATTGTTGAACATAATTTAATGTTCTTCCAATCAAATGAGACACTTTTAAACTTATCATATTAACCTAGATGAAGCCACATCTCATGTTAATTAAAGTTTAATACCCAGATAGCCTACCCAGGTAGGATTAATCATTGGCATTGATTAATTAATTCAATTTGCTTTTGCAAATTCATTCACGTCCAACTTCCACATTACTGGTACAGTACTGGTAGTTCGTCAACATCTATAAATAGATTAAACTTGTCTCTGCAGCTTCCAATGAATTCCAAACCCAAACTTTGAATAAATTTAGGGAACATTTTTCCTCTAACTTTTTCTAATAATGTGCAAGCTATCAAAGGAGGTGGTCACCACTCCTCCGCTAAGTAGTGAAACACCACCCATAAAGGGATTGATCTCTTACCTCAGCAACGATACTAACCCTAATTATGCCATTAGTGAAAAAACAGCCGAAATTGCCAACGATCTCCAAAATCAACCATCAAACACAGGCTTTGTGACGGTTCTCCCCACTTTTGCACTGATGTATCGCCATAAAAATGTGGCATCGGTTCAATACCACCGTGCACAGCTGAAGCACGTGCCAGTCATGGCTAGCATTGGGGTACAGGTGGAGAGAACTGAGCCACTATTGACAAAAGCAGGAAATGAAAACATTCTGCTAGTCGAGGAACTGCGTTTGAAATCTGAACAATTGAAAGTAATTGCAAATACTTATGACGATGAACGAGCACAAACTCTTCAACAAAATCTTTGTCTCCAGGAACAACTCGATTTAGCCAAAACTGTCGAGTTATCTACAAATAGGAGCGCGCAATTTGATAACATGCAGGCAGTTTTATTGAACGTTACTCAGAGTAACACGGTTCTACTCAAAATTCTGCAGACCAAAGACGATCAGTTGATGAACACAATGACGAAGTTGGATGACAAATCAGCAGAACTCATCGAAGTCGCTGACCAAATGAATGATGAGAGAACTCGGGTGATGAAGATGGAAATCTTGATTTCTAAGCAAGCGGAAGAAATCTCATCACTGAATCTCTCGCTCCGTACTCAAGACCTCTATTTGCAAACCATGACAGATAAGTTTGAGACCGAAAGGAGCAAGTGCGACACTCAGGTGTCCAAAATCAGTACTCTAAGCGCTCAAGTGGACTCTGCAATGCAGCAGAATACCACCCTTAGGTACCATCTGGAGGAAGTCCAGAAGGGTCACGCTCTACAGCGTGACTATCCATCCAAGCAACCGGAGCCCGGTACTCAAAGGAGTGAAGACGATAGGTTTCAGACATTGCCTCCGTCAGGTGTCCCCCAGTCTTCTCCGCTTGGCCATTCGGCACTGAGTAATATGGCGCCTCTTGGCCAACAAAGCCAAAGCTTGGCTTCTCCTCTTGGCCTTTCGGCCCCAATCTCTCCACAGGATAAAGCCCACCCTCTCCGCCCGCTTGACGCGGAATACCTTGACAAACTCGTCAAGTATTTCCCCACCTTTGACCCCGTTCCAGGTCAGCCAAACGATACTGAGACGTTCCTAGCTGACATAGAGGATGCGTTGGATGGCTACCCGAACGCTACGGGTTCTGACAGGGTTTACCTGTTGAAGCGAACGTCGAATAGACACGTGACAAGGTTCATTCGCCTACAAGAGCAACACGTGCTAAATGACTACGCTAAACTTGCCACAGCTTTGAAATTAGAATTCAGTGGTTCTGCAACTCGCAAACACGATAGCTCACTGGCCAACACGGTCAAACAAGCTCGGAATGAACACCCACAAGCTTACTATCATAGGCTTCGTTCAGCTTACGTTGGCCTACTCACTGAAACAGGTATGGAAGACCTGTTACCATTTAAACAAATGTTCCTGTCGAACATGTATCCCACCTTCATTACCTACTTGGGCCCTGCAGCCCACATTGGCTTGCCTATCTTACAACTCAGAGAGCTTGCAAGCACAGCTTTTGAGGCATCAAAAGCTCGCAACGCCAAGAGCCCTGACCACTCGGTTTTGAAGTTTGACCAGGAGCACTCACTCCAGTCAGAGGGTGCATTATCAGGGATTGGAGCGTTAAGAGACGACGCACAACAACAGTTTCTACCACGAAACCATGATTCCAATAACCTCCGCGGTCGAAATAACTGTAAAGTACGTCGCCATGTAAACGACTACCGCTACAATCGACCTGTTCACTACGTTCCTGCACCCAACCCACACAAAGTGTCAGAGCACAAGGGTAACAAAGGGTTGAAGGATGATCAAAACGTAGACCAATGTTCTCCAGAAGTTCCACTACGTGAAGAACTAAAGCGAGAAACATTTGAGAAAAGGGTAAAAGATAAGTCACAAGGACTAGACAGGGAATTACCGGACTCCAGGTCCGCAGGAATTAACACCCATAGCAAGGACGTTAAAATTCAAATCCCTCCTGCTTTCACTCGAGACCCTATCCAGGGCCCGATTGACCAAGAAACAAGCCCACAGGCTTTGTCTATAAACTCTGATACAAAGGTTGCGAAGAAAAAGGTCAAACGCTTCGTTAAAGCCAAGCCCACTCAAAATCGTAAAAGTCAATCTGCTTCCACCTTGAACAGAATTGACACATCACGTTGTTGCGAAAGACCACTCCACTTTGTGGGGAATATGTCCACTAAACACGAATCGAAACGACCATACCTGGAAACAGTCTTAACTTGTCATGTGCTAATTGATTCGGGTGCGACTATATCACTCATCTCTCAAACATTGTTTGATGATCTAAAAAGGGCTTTGAAGCCAACTAAACGTTGGTTAAAAGTGGAACAATGCGAAACTACACTTCGAGGGGTCACTCAGACTTCCTCGCCTCTCACATTGAGAGTCATGCTGAAACTACACTTCAAGGACGTATCGCTCGTCCACCCTGTGTATGTCACTAGCCTCGAAACTGTACCCCTGCTACTTGGAGCAGACTTGATGGATCGGTTACTCCCATTGATGGATTGGAAAACCAACCAGGTATGGTCACAGGCTACCGTGCCTTCTCCACCGACCACACTGTCTTTCCCTAACGCTAGCTGCAACGCAGTCATTCACGAGGGGTATCTGTCGATCACCCCTTGGAAAAAAGACGTTTAAAAAACCTGTTGGTGCAGAATCCGATCCAAGGAGATATTACGATATCTCAACACATTCCATCAGCCAATCTGATTGACAATTCTTTTCAGGTTTTCGAGCCAGCTGTCTCTGTGAATGAGCTACTTCCCTCCTCCGTGCAGTCATGCAATACGGTAGTTGAGATGAACTTCTCTTGCCCTTCGGACACTTCCGCAAGCACTGCGGCCGTCTCAGCAAGAAAAACATTGATGCGCAGAGTATACTCTGCTTCCGATGACACACCTTCCGCTTTGTGGGGGACTGTCAACCCTTACAATGACACTAATGGCGTCAGTCCAGCAACTGACCCGATGACTCCCACTGGTGAAACACTTTGCGATATCACAGACCGATATCCTCGTCTCAGTTCGCAGGTACTGAAGAGGTTGCCACACGCGGACGCGGTAGTGACTGACAGACCTCGACAGCCACTGAGGGTGTTGAAGCACAAACACCAGGAGATTTGGTTGAATGGTTACAGCCATTCTCATAACGCGGCCACTGACAACTCGTACATAGGGTCCGAACCTTTCGTTTGCGCCTCGGATACCAACACCACATGCTGGTGGGGGGGTCCCGAGACACAAAGGGGGGGAATAGTAGCCCAGACCCATGATGAGCCTTATCGAGGCCGGTGGGGGGGTCGAGACTACGGACAACACCGTACGAGGCCGCCAGAGCATAAATCAAATCTAGTTGTAAACTCCCATTTGAGAACAGTGAGGAGCAGACAGGCCCCTAGACGGGGATTATCTTAGAACACATCTAAGATATTACTGAGGTGTACCACACTGGTCGTAAAGGAAGTCCAGTGGACTTGTCCACCTCCAAAACAAATGGCAACAATAATCCTTCCTTGCCTTGTGTAGTAGTCACTACAAGACAACTAGTAAAATGCTCTAATCATGTATTCCTGAAGGATAACATTTCAGAATAAATCGGTAGGACAACTGGACCCCTTGAGTACCAGTACCAATACCACAGTCAGTCCAGCAACACTCAGTAAGAGGATTAGTAACCTCACTTAAATTGCTTTTGATAACAGCGACTGAGTCTGAGTCACTCGGGGTGCAACACGGGGAAGGGAATCTCCATTGCACTCATCCAATGGTTACACACGCCACTAATAAATAGAACCCTCCGTTCAGGAGAAAAGTTATTAGAAGTCAGGAACCACGATCACACCACGTACGACTGGTCTAATACTTACAGTACTTCCGTCATGAGGTTAGCTCCTCCGTGGATAACATAGCTATGAAGTATACTTCAGTGTTATATGGTATCATCGTGCGGTTTAAAGTGTATAGTAGTTTATAGTATTACAGTGTATTATATGGTATCATAGTGTAGTATATAGCGTACAGTATTATATAGTGTCACATTGCAGTATATAGTGTATGGTAGTATATAGTTTAAAAGTGTAGTATATCGTGTACAGTATTATATGGTATCATAGTGCGATATATTGTGTACGGTAGTATATAGTATCATAGTGTAGTATAAAGTGTATGGGTGTATATAGTATTATAGTGTAGTATATAGTATCATAGTGTAGTATAAAGTGTATGGGTGTATATAGTATTATAGTGTAGTATATAGTATTATAGTGTAGTATAAAGTGTATGGGTGTATATAGTATTATAGTGTAGTATATAGTGTATGGGTGTATATAGTATCATAGTGTAGTATAAAGTGTATGGGTGTATATAGTATTATAGTGTAGTATATGGTATTATAGTGTAGTATAAAGTGTATGGGTGTATATAGTATTATAGTGTAGTATATAGTATCATAGTGTAGTATAAAGTGTATGGGTGTATATAGTATTATAGTGTAGTATATGGTATTATAGTGTAGTATAAAGTGTATGGGTGTATATAGTATTATAGTGTAGTATATAGTATCATAGTGTAGTATAAAGTGTATGGGTGTATATAGTATTATAGTGTAGTATATAGTATTATAGTGTAGTATAAAGTGTATGGGTGTATATAGTATTATAGTGTAGTATATGGTATCATAGTGTAGTATAAAGTGTATGGGTGTATATAGTATTATAGTGTAGTATATGGTATTATAGTGTAGTATAACGTGTATGGGTGTATATAGTATTATAGTGTAGTATATGGTATCATAGTGTAGTATAAAGTGTATGGGTGTATATAGTATTATAGTGTAGTATCTAGTATTATAGTGTAGTATAAAGTGTATGGGTGTATATAGTATTATAATGTAGTATATAGTATCATAGTGTAGTATAAAGTGTATGGGTGTATATAGTATTATAGTGTAGTATATAGTATTATAGTGTAGTATAAAGTGTATGGGTGTATATAGTATTATAGTGTAGTATAAAGTGTATGGGTGTATATAGTATTATAGTGTAGTATATAGTATCATAGTGTAGTATAAAGTGTATGGGTGAATATAGTATTATAGTGTAGTATATAGTATCATAGTGTAGTATAAAGTGTATGGGTGTATATAGTATTATAGTGTAGTATATGGTATCATAGTGTAGTATAAAGTGTATGGGTGTATATAGTATTATAGTGTAGTATATAGTATCATAGTGTAGTATAAAGTGTATGGGTGAATATAGTATTATAGTGTAGTATATAGTATCATAGTGTAGTATAAAGTGTATGGGTGTATATAGTATTATAGTGTAGTATATGGTATCATAGTGTAGTATAAAGTGTATGGGTGTATATAGTATTATAGTGTAGTATATAGTATTATAGTGTAGTATAAAGTGTATGGGTGTATATAGTATTATAGTGTAGTATATAGTATCATAGTGTAGTATAAAGTGTATGGGTGTATATAGTATTATAGTGTAGTATATAGTATCATAGTGTAGTATAAAGTGTATGGGTGTATATACTATTATAGTGTAGTATATAGTATCATAGTGTAGTATAAAGTGTATGGGTGAATATAGTATTATAGTGTAGTATATAGTATCATAGTGTAGTATAAAGTGTATGGGTGAATATAGTATTATAGTGTAGTATATGGTATCATAGTGTAGTATAAAGTGTATGGGTGTATATAGTATTATAGTGTAGTATATAGTATTATAGTGTAGTATAAAGTGTATGGGTGTATATAGTATTATAGTGTAGTATATAGTATCATAGTGTAGTATAAAGTGTATGGGTGTATATAGTATTATAGTGTAGTATATGGTATCATTGTGTAGTATAAAGTGTATGGGTGTATATAGTATTATAGTGTAGTATATAGTATCATAGTGTAGTATAAAGTGTATGGGTGAATATAGTATTATAGTGTAGTATATGGTATCATAGTGCGGTATTTGATTCAGGGTAACTGTACTTATTAAGCCTACCAAAATCTAAGTTTAGTCAGGTTTAGTTTAGTCAAGTTTAGTTTAGTCAGGTTTAGTTTAGTCAAGTTTAAAATCTAAGTTTAGTCAGGTTTAGTTTAGTCAGGTTTAGTTTAGTCAAGTTTAGTTTAGTCAGGTTTAGTTTAGTCACGTTTAGTTTAGTCAGGTTTAGTTTACTCAAGTTTAAAATCTAAGTTGAGTCAGGTTTTGTTGAGTCAAGTTTAGTTTAGTCTGGTTTACTTTAGTCACGTTTAGTTTAGTCAGGTTTAGTTTAGTCAGGTTTAGTTTAGTCAAGTTTAAAATCTAAACTTAGTTCTAACATACTCTCCTAATTTTTGTAAGAAAAGTGTAGATAAAATGAAAGATTAATCATGCAAAGTTTTGACTTTACTTGTATTTTTATATATAACAATGCAAGGTTAATTTAACAGTTAAATAAGACAAAATGCATTTAAAACGTCAGCTCGGAATGCCTGAAATCTATTGTCTTGTTGCTACTGTGTGACTGTGACATTCATGCTAGCATGAATGTGGGCTTTGTGGGCTATACTCGGCCTTGTCTCAGGATTGTAAGTTGGTGGTTGAAGATATCCCTCTAGTGGTGCGGGGGCTGTGCTTTGGCAAAGTGGGTGGGGTTATATCCTTCCTGTTTGGCCCTGTCCGGGGGTATCTTCGGATGGGGCCACAGTGTCTCCTGACCACTCCTGTCTCAGCCTCCAGTATTTATGCTGCAGTAGTTTATGTGTCGGGGGGCTAGGGTCAGTTGGTTATACCTGGAGTACTTCTCCTGTCTTATCCAGTGTCCTGTGTGAATTTAAGTATGCTCTCTCTAATTCTCTCGTTCTCTCTTTCTTTCTCTCTCTCTGAGAACCTGAGCCCTAGGACCATACGTCACGGCAAACCGGGCATGATGACTCCTTGCTGTCCCCAGTCCACCTGGCCTTGCTGCTGTTCCAGTTTCAACTGCTCTGCCTGCGGTTATGGAACCCCTACCTGTCCCAGACCTGCTGCTTTCAACTCTTAATGATCGGCTATGAAAAGCCAACTGACTTTTATTCCTGATTATTATTTGACCATGCTTGTCATTTATGAACATTTTGAAAATCTTGGCTCTCTCTAATTCTCTCCTTCTCTCTTTCTTTCTCTCTCTCGGAGGACCTGAGCCCTAGGACCATACGTCAGGACTACCGGGCATGTTGACTCCTTGCTGTCCCCAGTCCACCTGGCCTTGCTGCTATTCCAGTTTCAACTGTTCTGCCTGCGGTTATGGAACCCCTACCTGTCCCAGACCTGCTGTTTTCAACTCTTAATGATCGGCTATGAAAAGCTAACTGACATTTACTCCTGATTATTATTTGACCATGCTGGTCATTTATGAACATTTGAACATCTTGGCCATGTTCTGTTATAATCTCCACCCGGCACAGCCAGAAGAGGACTGACCACCCCTCATAGCCTGGTTCCTCTCTAGGTTTCTTCCTAGGTTCTGGCCTTTCTAGGGAGTTTTTCCTAGCCACCGTGCTTCTACACCTGCATTGCTTGCTGTTTGGGGTTTTAGGCTGGGTTTCTGTACAGCACTTCGAGATATTAGCTGATGTACGAAGGGCTATATAAAATAAACTTGATTGATTGATTGATGAACATTATTTTTATTTTCATTTGGCAAGAAATATTAATGAATGCTCATGAAATATGCTATCATGTGCACATATCATTACATTAATCTCTTAATTTTACATAACGTATGATCACTTTTTTGAGAAAGCACAAAAATAAAAATAAAAATGTCTTTAACTGACGGTAGTCACAAAACACAAACGTTTTGAAATTGGCCACTAGTGAGAAGTTACACATAACGGTCAAAAACGTAATAATTAAAAAAAAAATAATAATATTAATTACAATCCAAATATGGAAGTCTTAATAGGTACACTTACCCTTCCTCTTGCAGTGTCCTGGCTGCAGGGTTGCTCTTATATAAAGTATATAGTATGTAGTGTAGTGTAGTGTGGTGTATAGCAGTAGATAGTATCATGGTATAGTATAGTATGGTATAGTATAGCACAGTATGGTATAGTATAGCACAGTATGGTATAGTATAGTACAGCATGGTATAGTATAGTACAGCATGGTATAGGACAGTATGGTATAGTATAGCACAGTATGGTATAGTATAGCACAGTATGGTATAGTATAGTACAGCATGATATAGTATAGTACAGCATGGTATAGGACAGTATGGGATAGTATAGCACAGTATGGTATAGTATAGTACAGCATGGTATAGTATAGTACAGCATGGTATAGGACAGTATGGTATAGTATAGCACAGTATGGTATAGTATAGTACAGCATGGTATAGGACAGTATGGTATAGTATAGTACGGTATGGTATAGTATAGCATTGTGTAGTATAGCACAGTATGGTATAGTATAGCACAGTATGGTATAGTATAGTACAGCATGGTATAGTATAGTACAGCATGGTATAGTATAGTACAGCATGGTATAGTATAGTACAGCATGATATAGTATAGTACAGCATGGTATAGGACAGTATGGGATAGTATAGCACAGTATGGTATAGTATAGTACAGCATGGTATAGTATAGTACAGCATGGTATAGTATAGCACAGTATGGTATAGTATAGTACGGTATGGTATAGTATAGCATTGTGTAGTATAGCACAGTATGGTATAGTATAGCACAGTATGGTATAGTATAGTACAGCATGGTATAGTATAGTACAGCATGGTATAGTATAGTACAGCATGGTATAGTATAGTACAGCATGATATAGTATAGTACAGCATGGTATAGGACAGTATGGGATAGTATAGCACAGTATGGTATAGTATAGTACAGCATGGTATAGTATAGCACAGTATGGTATAGTATAGCACAGTATGGTATAGTATAGTACAGCATGGTATAGGACAGTATGGTATAGTATAGCACAGTATGGTATAGTATAGTACAGCATGGTATAGGACAGTATGGTATAGTATAGTACGGTATGGTATAGTATAGCATTGTGTAGTATAGCACAGTATGGTATAGTATAGCACAGTATGGTATAGTATAGTACAGCATGGTATAGTATAGTACAGCATGGTATAGTATAGTACAGCATGGTATAGGACAGTATGGTATAGTATAGTACAGCATGGTATAGGACAGTATGGGATAGTATAGTACGGTATGGTATAGTATAGCATTGTGTAGTATAGCACGGTATGGTATAGTACATCATGGCATAGTACAGTATGGTGTAGTATGGTGTATCACAGTATAGTATAGTATGGCACAGCATATCATAGTATGGTATAGTATAGTATAGCACCGTATAGCATAAGATAGTCTGGTATAGTATGGTATATCCCAGTATGGCATGGTATAGTATAGTATGGTATAGTATAGTATGGTATAGAATAGTATGGTATAGTATAGTATGGTATAGAATAGTATGGTATAGTATAGTATGGTATAGTATGGTATAGTATAGTATAGCACCGTATAGCATATCATAGTCTGGTATAGTATGGTATATCCCAGCATGGCATGGTATAGTATAGTATGGTATAGTATAGTATGGTATAGAATAGTATGGTATAGAATAGTATGGTATAGTATGGTATAGCATGGTATGGTATAGTATGGCATGGCATAGTATAGTATGGTATAGTATAGCATGGTATAGTATAGTATGGTATATTATAGTACAGCATAGCATGGTATAGTATAGTATGGTATAGTATAGCACAGTATGGTATAGTATATCACATTATAGTATAGCATGGCATAGTACATTAGGTTATAGTATAGTATGGTATGGTATGGTATAGTATAGTATAGTATAGCACAGCATAGCATAATATAGTATGGTATGGTATAGTATAGTATAGCATGGTATAGTACATTAGGTTATAGTATAGTATGGTGTGGTATAGTATAGTATAGCACAGTTTAATATGGTATGGCATGGTACAGTATGGTATAGGATAGCATGGTATGACATAGAATGACATGGTGTAGTATGGTACAGTATAGTATAGCACAATATAGCATAATATAGTATGGTATAGTATAGTACAGTATAGCATGTTATAGGATATCACGTATTAGTACAGCACAGTGTAGTATGGTATAGTATGGCCCGGTATAGTATGGCATGGTATAGCATAATATAGTACAGCTTAGTATGGAATAGTATAGTATAGTATAGTAAAGTACTGTATTATATTTACATCTTGCTGTGTCCTGGCTGCAGGGTTGCTCTTATATAAAGTATATAGTATGTAGTGTAGTGTGGTGTATAGCAGTAGATAGTATCATGGTATGGTATAGTATGGTATAATATAGTATGGTATAGTATGGTATTATATTTACATCTTGCCGTGTCCCTCCTGCAGGGTTGCTCTTCTCTCTCCAGGTGGTTTTCCTGGGCAGGTTCCATTCACTGGTGTCCAGCTTCTGTCACACACACACAACAAACAATACACACACTGGAGCTGTGTGTGTGTGTGTGTGTGTGTGTGTGTGTGCGTGTGTGTGTCTGTATAGGTCCCAGCTAGCACATTTGGTTTCTTGGAAGTTGTAGGAGCGTATGTTTTTAGTTTCACATTGGTTGTGGGCATGAAGCGAAACGTTTCCTAACCGGTAAAACTGAAGTTTTTTTTTCTGAGAACAGAAGAGAGAGTTTTGCTGATGTCGAGAACGGAATGTACATGTTTTTAAATAACATTCTTAGAACGTTCTCTGAATGTTACAAACGTTCTATTGTGGTTTTTATGGACAGTTTTCTTAATATTCGCAGAGCAATTTGAGAACATGACATTACATAGAACCACGAGGAAACCTTGTAGGAAACGTTAGGGTGAAGTAGTGGACCTTGTTTCTTAACGATCCCTGAAATATTGGAGAACGTTCCCGATGTCAAATTGAAATTAAATGTAACCATGTTTGAACTATCATGAAACGTTCTGTTTTCGTAATGAAATACCAACAACAAAGGAGTTTCTTAAATGTGGTGAGAATGTTCCACGGCCAGGCTACTATCTTGCACTATTCCCAGAACGTTGTGAGAAGGATGTATGCTAAATAACCGTAGGATAACCACGCTCTCACCAAGCCGTAATAAACATATGGTTCTCAGAACGTTATATGCTAGCTGGGGTGTGTGTACTATAGACCTTGATGCCTCTGGCCCCTTTCTCTCCGCGGGTCAGTTTGCTGAGCAGCAGCTGATAGGAGGCCAGGATGGCAGAAGGCCTGTTATTGGTCAGCATGGTGGTGACATCACTCAGACTGTAACCCAGAGACTCTGTCATGTAGGACAGCACCGATTGGTTCAGATCCTCAGGACGCAGCCTGGAGACGGAGACGGAGACACACAAAAGAATGCACACAGACACGTACACACACACACACACACACACACACACACACACACACACACACACACACACACACACACAGTTGATGGTTTTCAAATCTGGAAAGGGGGCCTAGAGGCAGATCCTGAAGAGATGACAAAGAAATGCTGTGGTGAGCAAAGTGTGTGTGTTTCACGGTGTGTTTGAGAGGAGACTAGAGGCTGCTATTGGCCTGACTCTGTTAGCTCTGAGATCGCCTCCAAAACTGACTCAACTTAGGAATGACTCAACACGTGCAAGTGTGTGTTACTTCTTCCTGTGTGTAGAAGTCTCTTGGTGTGTGACAGTGTGTGTTACCTGTTCCTGTGTGACAGTGTGTGTTACCTGTTCCTGTGTGACAGTGTGTGTTACCTGTTCCTGTGTGACAGTGTGTGTTACCTGTTCCTGTGTGACAGTGTGTGTTACCTGTTCCTGTGTGTCAGTGTGTGTTACCTGTTCCTGTGTGACAGTGTGTGTTACCTGTTCCTGTGTGACAGTGTGTGTTACCTGTTCCTGTGTGACAGTGTGTGTTACCTGTT
>NW_024059613.1:0-33596 GCF_016432855.1 Salvelinus namaycush | reverse complement strand
GTGCTATACAGTACTATACAGTATTATAAACTGCTATACAGTACTATACATACTATACAGTACTATACAGTGCTATACAGTACTATACAGTGCTATACAGTACTATACAGTACTATACAGTACTAAACAATACTATACAGTACTATACACTGCTATACAGTACTTTACGGTGCTATACAGTGCTATACAGTACTATACAGTGCTATACAGTACTATACACTGCTATACAGTACTATACATACTATACAGTACTATACAGTACTATACACTGCTATACAGTACTATACAGTACTATACAGTACTATACAGTGCTATACAGTACTATACAGTACTATACAGTACTATACAGTGCTATACAGTACTATACAGTGCTATACAGTACTATACAGTACTATACAGTACTAAACAATACTATACAGTACTATACACTGCTATACAGTACTTTACGGTGCTATACAGTGCTATACAGTACTATACAGTGCTATACAGTACTATACACTGCTATACAGTACTATACATACTATACAGTACTATACAGTACTATACACTGCTATACAGTACTATACAGTACTATACAGTACTATACACTGCTATACAGTACTATACAGTACTATACAGTACTATACAGTACTATACAGTACTATACAGTACTATACAGTACTATACACTGCTATACAGTACTTTACGGTGCTATACAGTGCTATACAGTACTATACAGTGCTATACAGTACTATACACTGCTATACAGTACTATACAGTACTATACAGTACTATACACTGCTATACAGTACTATACAGTACTATACACTGCTATACAGTACTTTACAGTGCTATACAGTACTATACAGTACTATACACTGCTGTACAGTACTTTACAGTGCTATACAGTACTATACAGTACTATACACTGCTATACAGTACTATACATACTATACACTGCTATACAGTACTATACACTGCTATACAGTACTATACACTGCTATACAGTACTTTACAGTGCTATACAGTACTATACAGTACTATACACTGCTATACAGTACTTTACAGTGCTATACAGTACTATACACTGCTATACAGTGCTATACAGTGCTATACAGTGCTATACAGTACTATACAGTGCTATACAGTACTATACAGTACTATACAGTGCTATACAGTGCTATACAGTACTATACAGTGCTATACAGTACTATACACTGCTATACAGTACTTTACAGTGCTAAACAGTGCTATACATTGCTAAACAGTGCTATACAGTACTTTACAGTGATTTACAGTGCTATACAGTACTGTACAGTGATTTACAGTGCTATACAGTACTGTACAGTACTATTCAGTACTAAACAGTGCTATACAGTGCTTTACAGTGCTATACAGTACTATACAGTGCTATACAGTACGGTAGTGTGAGGGTGAGTGATCATATACGACTCAAGGAACCCTAAGCGTAGCTCCCGAGGGGTGCAGCGGTCTAAGGCACTGGATCTCAGTGCTAGAGGCGTCACTGCAGACACCCTGGTTCGATTCCAGACGGTATCACATCCAGCCGTGATTGGGAGTCCCATAGGGCTGCGCACAATTGGCCCAGTGCCGTCCAGGTTTGGCCGGTGTAGGCCGTCATTGTAAATAAGAATTCGTTCTTAACTGACTTGTCTAGTTAAATAAAGGTTACATAATAAAATAAAAAAATCTAACTGCACTGTCCAATGTACAGTAGCTATTACAGTGAAAGAATACCATGCTATTGTTTGAGGAGAGTGCACAGTTAGGAACATGAAATGTTATTAATAAACAAATTAGGCATATTTGGGCAGTCTTGATACAACATTTTGAACAGAAATGCAATGGTTTGTTGGATCAGTCTAAAACTTTGCACATACACTGCTGCCATCTAGTGGCCAACATCTAAATTGCATTTTTTTCTTGCATTTCAAAGATGATGGTACAAAAAAAATACATAAGAACGGTTGGTTTTTTCTTTGTATTATCTTTTACCAGATCTATTGTGTTATATTCTCCTACATTCTTTTCACATTTACACAAACTTCAAAGTGTTTCCTTTCAAATGGTATCAATAATATGCATATTCTTGCTTCAGGCAGTTAGATTTGAGTATGTCATTTCAGGCAAAACATTTTTTTTAAAGGGGTGGATCCTTAATGAGCCGTGTCGTCTGTGTCCACAGGAAGGGCATGGTCTGTGTCCAAAATGGCACCCTATTCCCTATATATAGGACTCTGGTCCAAATATGTTCCCTACATAGAGTGTCATTTGGGATGCCGTCATGGAGTGGAGATGCAGGTTATGTTGATGATTGGATGGAGCGTTCTGAAAGGTGAGTAGATCGAGTGTCAAGCAGGAAGTGCCCGCTGACACAGGACACGGAGGTCAGTCACAGAGGTTATAAAGACACAGAACATGACTGTGTGAGCGTACAGCCAGCGAGAGATTGGATAAACGGGATCTGTCACGCATGACAAGATACTGTAGGTCACCCCATTTCCAATTCAGACATTCAAAAGCATATCAGAAATGAATCTAAATATTAAGGCATTAAATGTGAAGACTAATGTAGACGTTATAAATGCACATTTATCAAACGTGAAAGAAACATTCTTGACTGTAAGAAAAGTAATATATTGTCACACCCTGGCCTTAGTTATCTTTGTTTTCATTATTATTTTAGTTAGGTCAGGGTGTGACATGGGGAAGTTTGTGTGTTTTTGTATTGTCTAGGGTGTTGTATGGTTTAGGGGGTTAAATAGAGTAGATGGGTTAGTGTTCAGTGTAGGTGTCTAGGAAAGTCTATGGTTGCCTGAATTGGTTCTCAATCAGACAGCTGGTTATTGTTGTCTCTGATTGGGAGCCATATTTAAGGCAGCCATAGGCTTTAGCTGTTTGTGGGTAATTGTCTATGTGTAGTGTTTGTGTCAGCACTATCTGTCTTTATAGCTTCACAGTCGTCAGTTTTGTTATTTTGTTAGTTCGTGATTAGTTGTTCGTTTCTTGTTTGTTTTTTCTCTCTTCTTAAAATATAGAAGATGTATTTTGCACACGCTGCGCCTTGGTCCAATCTCTCACAGCAAGACGATCGTGACATATATTTTCTGAAGAGAATGCAAGACATTAGACTAACATGCGCCAATGCATAGAGATGATGTCTTCTTAAAATACTCTTTTAATTTACATTTTTATTTAACCTTTATTTAACCAGGAGGGGCTCATTGAGATTTAAAATCTCTTTTTCAAGAGCGTCCTGGCCAAGATAGGCAGCACCAAGTCATTACAAAAATTAGACAGACAGACAACATGAAAAACTACAAGTAATCTAGTAAAAACCATAGAATTCACAAGAGTATAACAAAATCATAAAACAGCCAATTAAAAACATTGACAGGTCAGCGAATCAGCCTCAAAATCCTTCAACAGTGATTTAAAAATACCAAATCGGGACAAGTTCTTCCAGTTTAAAAGTATTTTGTAAGGCGTTCCAAGACGATGGCGCAGAGTACATAAAAGCCCTGTTACCAAATTCAGTTCGGACATTTGGAACAGTTAGCAGGATAAAGTCCAGCGAACGAAGAGAGTACCCACCACATTTCTGAACAATAAAAATGGCCAAATATAAAGGTAGTAAACCTTTTAAGAGGGAGAATGATCAGTATTTCCACATCTTTAAAAGGAGAAGCTCTGTGATAAATAAATGCTTGACCCCCTAATCATGTGGTGTGAAACACCTGGAACAATTGGACGTGCTTGAACGCTCTCCGTTTAGTCTACGGTTCAACACGTTCCTAAAATACTGTGTTTTCTGCGGATTGTTCTCCTCCATCTCGTTAATTACAGTGATTTACTCCTCTCGTTGTCAAGGTGACGCCCAGTGTTCGGCTCGCTAGGAGTGGTCCAAAATGGCATCCTATTCTCTATACAGTGCACTATATTTGACCAGGGTCCATAGGGCTGTGGTAGTGCACTATATAGGGAACAGGGTGGCATTTAGGACGCAGCGTCAGCAAGTTCTGTGGTTATGACAGGGTGTAATTAAGAATGAGCAGTAAGTATTATGGTCTGTATGGTGTGGGATAATTACTGGACTTGACACTGTTCTGTGTCTGTACAGGTCAGCTGTCATTCAGAGGGTCTTGTCACGTTCACATAATAACAGTAATACCATAGCATCACTTACACATCGCTTACTCTGCTGGTGTTCATTGTGTGTGTGTGTGTGTGTGTGTGTGTGTGTGTGTGTGTGTCTGTGTTTGTGTGTGTGCCTGTGTTTGTGTGTGTGTGTGTGTGTGTGTGTGTGTGTGTGTGTGTGTGTGTGTGTGTGTGTGTGTGTGTGAGACTAGATATTCAACTGTGATTATTAGTTTAGCTAAAAGGCATTAAAATGTTTAAATTATGATATTATATGATATATTATTGTATGTTTAGTTGACCACTATCTGTACTCTGGTACCACTTGAAGAAAGTGCACCATCATATTTTATGATGATTTAGGTTAGCAGTCACCCAGAGAGCTGAACAAACACAGCTTCTAGACAGACTCGCAAGAGAGATAGTCAAAGTGATAGTCGCAGTTTATTAATGAATCAAACATCTGTTATTACTACGTAACAGACCCTCTCCAAGGTTTATTAATGAGTCAAACATCTGTTATCACTACGTAACAGACCCTCTCCACGGTTTATTAATGAATCAAACATCTGTTATTACTACGTAACAGACCCTCTCCACGGTTTATTAATGAATCAACCATCTGTTATTACTACGTAACGGACCCTCTCCACAGTTTATTAATGAATCAAACATCTGTTATTACTACGTAACGGACCCTCTCCACGGTTTATTAATGAATCAAACATCTGTTATTACTACGTAACAGACCCTCTCCACGGTTTACTAATGAATCAAACATCTGTTATTACTACGTAACAGACCCTCTCCACGGTTTATTAATGAATCAAACATCTGTTATTACTACGTAACAGACCCTCTCCACGGTTTATTAATGAATCAAACATCTGTTATTACTACGTAACAGACCCTCTCCACGGTTTACTAATGAATCAAACATCTGTTATTACTACGTAACAGACCCTCTCCACGGTTTACTAATGAATCAAACATCTGTTATTACTACGTAACAGACCCTCTCCACGGTTTATTAATGAATCAAACATCTGTTATTACTACGTAACAGACCCTCTCCACGGTTTATTAATGAATCAAACATCTGTTAATACTACGTAACAGACCCTCTCCACGGTTTATTAATGAATCAAACATCTGTTAATACTACGTAACAGACCCTCTCCACGGTTTATTAATGAATCAAACATCTGTTATTACTACGTAACAGACCCTCTCCACGGTTTATTAATGAATCAAACATCTGTTAATACTACGTAACAGACCCTCTCCACAGTTTATTAATGAATCAAACATCTGTTATTACTACGTAACAGACCCTCTCCACAGTTTATTAATGAATCAAACATCTGTTATTACTACGTAACAGACCCTCTCCACGGTTTATTAATGAATCAAACATCTGTTAATACTACGTAACAGACACTCTCCACGGTTTATTAATGAATCAAACATCTGTTATTACTACGTAACAGACCCTCTCCACGGTTTATTAATGAATCAAACATCTGTTATTACTACGTAACAGACCCTCTCCACGGTTTATTAATGAATCAAACATCTGTTATTACTACGTAACGGACACTCTCCACGGTTTATTAATGAATCAAACATCTGTTATTACTACGTAACGGACCCTCTCCACGGTTTATTAATGAATCAAACATCTGTTATTACTACGTAACAGACCCTCTCCACGGTTTATTAATGAATCAAACATCTGTTATTACTACGTAACGGACCCTCTCCACGGTTTATTAATGAATCAAACATCTGTTATTACTACGTAACAGACCCTCTCCATGGTTTATTAATGAATCAAACAGCTGTTATTACTACGTAACAGACCCTCTCCACGGTTTATTAATGAATCAAACATCTGTTATTACTACGTAACAGACCCTCTCCACGGTTTATTAATGAATCAAACATCTGTTAATACTACGTAACAGACCCTCTCCACGGTTTATTAATGAATCAAACATCTGTTAATACTACGTAACAGACCCTCTCCACGGTTTATTAATGAATCAAACATCTGTTATTACTACGTAACAGACCCTCTCCACGGTTTATTAATGAATCAAACAGCTGTTGTATTGTGGAAGCCTGCAGCGTTCCGTGACACGTGAGGATTCCCTACGGAGACAACCATGTTGTCATGTGATCCCAATCACTTTCAGTTTTTATAAAGGCACACATCAACCTTCAACTCGCAACTGTTGTCCATCTCATCATACCTTATGCCCTCTTACCTCACGCCGTACATTCTAAAGATATACCTGGGTTTATGTCAGCAGCAGTCAAGTAGGTTGTTCCCACTCGCCTCTGTCAGAATACCTCTTCAATATGAAGTGATGAACGTTGATATTGCGGAGAGAGAGCGCATCTGTCTCTTCCTCAGATATTTACTGGTGAGAGTTATTATTGTGGGAAAATAAAGGGTCGTGCTGTGGTGCCAGGTTCAGGTGCCTCGGCCATCTCACGCGTCTCAGATGAGATGTATATAAAACCAGATCTCCTCCTCCGCTCTCTCCTCTTATTCCTCCACCCGCAGCCGTGGTGTGTTATTACCCCTGGCTCTACCTGTACCCCCCCACCCCTTCCAAGGGTAATAACACCACATACCCCTACCCCTACCTCTACCTGTACCCCCCCACCCCTTCCAAGGGTAATAACACCACATACCCCTATCCCTAACTCTACCTGTACCCCCCCACCCCTTCCAAGGGTAATAACACCACATACCCCTACCCCTAACTCTACCTGTACCCCCCCACCCCTTCCAAGGGTAATAACACCACATACCCCTGCCTCTACCTCTACCTGTACCCCCCCACCCCTTCCAAGGGTAATAACACCACATACCCCTACCCCTACCTCTACCTGTACCCCCCACCCCTTCCAAGGGTAATAACACCACATACCCCTACCCCTACCTCTACCTGTACCCCCCACCCCTTCCAAGGGTAATAACACCACATACCCCTACCCCTACCTCTACCTGTACCCCCCACCCCTTCCAAGGGTAATAACACCACATACCCCTACCCCTACCTGTACCCCCCACCCCTTCCAAGGGTAATAACACCACATACCCCTACCCCTGGCTCTACCTGTACCCCCCCACCCCTTCCAAGGGTAATAACACCACATACCCCTGCCTCTACCTCTACCTGTACCCCCCACCCCTTCCAAGGGTAATAACACCACATACCCCTACCCCTGGCTCTACCTGTACCCCCCACCCCTTCCAAGGGTAATAACACCACATACCCCTACCCCTGGCTCTACCTGTACCCCCCCACCCCTTCCAAGGGTAATAACACCACATACCCCTACCCCTACCTCTACCTGTACCCCCCACCCCTTCCAAGGGTAATAACACCACATACCCCTACCTCTACCTGTACCCCCCACCCCTTCCAAGGGTAATAACACCACATACCCCTGCCTCTACCTCTACCTGTACCCCCCACCCCTTCCAAGGGTAATAACACCACATACCCCTGCCTCTGCTTCTACCCCTGCCTCTGCTTCTACCTCTACCTGTACATTACCACCCCCCCCCCCGCCGAAGGTAATAACACCACATACCCCTACCCCTACCTGTACCCCCCCCACCCCTTCCAAGGGTAATAACACCACATACCCCTACCCCTACCTCTACCTGTACCCCCCACCCCACCCCTTCCAAGGGTAATAACACCACATACCCCTACCCCTACCTCTACCTGTACCCACCACCCCACCCCTTCCAAGGGTAATAACACCACATACCCCTACCCCTACCTCTACCTGTACCCCCCCACCCCTTCCAAGGGTAATAACACCACATACCCCTACCCCTACCTCTACCTGTACCCCCCCACCCCTTCCACGGGTAATAACACCACATACCCCTACCCCTACCCCTACCTCTACCTGTACCCCCCCACCCCTTCCAAGGGTAATAACACCACATACCCCTACCCCTACCTGTACCCCCCCACCCCTTCCAAGGGTAATAACACCACATACCCCTGCCTCTACCTCTACCTGTACCCCCCCCACCCCTTCCAAGGGTAATAACACCACATACCCCTACCCCTACCTGTACCCCCCCAGCCCCTTCCAAGGGTAATAACACCACATACCCCTACCCCTACCTCTACCTGTACCCCCCCACCCCTTCCAAGGGTAATAACACCACATACCCCTGCCTCTGCCTCTACCTGTACCGTACCCCCCCCCCCCACTCCCCGTTCCGAGGGTGATAACACCCCGTTTTGTTTCCTCTCCACCAACAGCAGATGCTTCCCTCTCAGATGTCTGTGTGTGTTTCCGTGGTAATGGGATGCATAATTACAGTGTGCCTGGGTAAACCGTGTTAGCTTGCACAGAGAGCAGCTCGCTGACGAACATGTGGTCGGGAGAGCCAGCGGCGACCAGGCGCCCGCCTGTCTCCTATCTCTGCTCTCTCTTTTCTTTCCCCTCATTCGTCTCTCTCTCTCCTCCCTCTCTCATTCGCCTCTCATGGCTTAGTAGAGAAAGCACAAATCACAAATCCCATGCTTTGCTGAGCCTCCATTTGGTCTGTCTTTCATACTGAACACACACACACACACACACGACCCCACCGCGATCAACACACACACACACGACCCCACCGCGATCAACACACTCACACACGACCCTGCCGCGATCAACACTGCATTGTTATAAAGGTCCATTGCTCTTTGTCAGCCAGCCTAGATAACAGACGTAGTAGCCAATCAAAAATCACAACAGCCTCAGCTCCAATCCCTCAGGGAAGAGGAAATTGCTCTGTTCCTATTCTCTGTATCCCAGTTGGAGATAATAGATATAATTGTATAAATAGTTGATGAACAAGAGAGATATTAGAGGAACAAACTGTTCTGTCAGGAAGCATAGATAAAACTGAGGCTTCTAAAGATGACGTTCCTCTGAAATAAATACCACTGATGTATCATTCAGGGGTTAGACCCCAACAGTCTGAACTGTCCAGACGCTTCTGTCAATGGCTGCATCCCAAATGGCACCCCATTCCCTATGTATATATATACACTACTTTAGACCAGAGCCTTATTCCCTATATAGTGCACTACTTCAGACCAGAGCCTTATTCCCTATATAGTGCACTACCTTAGACCAGAGGTCTATTCCCTATATAGTACACTACTTTAGACCAGAGCCCTACTCCCTATATAGTGCACTACTTTAGACCAGAGCCCTATTCCCTAACAGTGCACTACTTTAGACCAGAGCCCTATTCCCTATATAGTGCACTACTTTAGACCAGAGCCCTATTCCCTATATAGTGCACTACTTTAGACCAGAGCCCTATTCCCTATATAGTACACTACTTTAGACCAGAGCCCTATTCCCTATGTAGTACACTACTTTAGACCAGAGCCCTATTCCCTATATAGTGCACTACTTTAGACCAGAGCCCTATTCCCTATGTAGTACACTACTTTAAAAAGGCCTTTAGGAGACCTGGAAGGCAGGACAAATCAACGTGACATATTCTTGTAAGGAATGGTCTGATATAATATTATTAGTTCAGGCCTTCAGATGATCAGTTCCCCCTCCCCAGGAGTCTTAATATGTTTGATATCAATGTATCTCAGAGAGCTGATGTAGTGATGAGCCTCCCATGAAATGCACAGCCACAGGGTTTCTATGCTGAAGGGTCCTGATATTAGTCCTGTGTTCCTGCTATCCTTGTATTCAGAGCTCGTTTTGTCTAACCTACATTAGCGTAGACCACAAATACACTTGATCAGGTAGACCACATTTTTTGGGGGTGGAACACGCGATGATGCCCTTAATCGTAATGGTCTTGCCCGTGATAGGGTGATTGAACATTGTGTGCATTTGTTTTGTACATTTTCACTGGGTACATCGGCCACATCTGTAATCTGTGGTTTGGGGAGTACTGAAGGAAGCATTGAACTCGTTGGTCAGGGGGGGCTGGTGGGTTTGGGGAGGACTGAAGGAAGCATTGAACTCGTTGGTCAGGGGGGGCTGGTGGGTTTGGGGGGGACGGAAGGAAGCATTGAACTCGTTGGTCAGGGGGGGCTGGTGGGTTTGGGGAGGACTGAAGGAAGCATTGAACTCGTTGGTCAGGGGGGGCTGGTGGTTTGGGGAGGACTGAAGGAAGCATTGAACTCGTTGGTCAGGGGGGGCTGGTGGTTTGGGGAGTACTGAAGGAAGCATTGAACTCGTTGGTCAGGGGGGGCTTGGTGGTTTGGGGAGTACTGAAGGAGGCATTGAACTCGTTGGTCGGGGGGGGTGGTGGTTTGGGGAGTACTGAAGGAAGCATTGAACTCGTTGGTCAGGGGGGGCTGGTGGTTTGGGGAGGACTGAAGGAAGCATTGAACTCGTTGGTCAGGGGGGGCTGGTGGTTTGGGGAGGACTGAAGGAAGCATTGAACTCGTTGGTCAGGGGGGGCTGGGTGGTTTGGGGAGGACTGAAGGAAGCATTGAACTCGTTGGTCAGGGGGGGCTGGTGGTTTGGGGAGGACTGAAGGAAGCATTGAACTCGTTGGTCAGGGGGGGCTGGTGGTTTGGGGAGGACTGAAGGAAGCATTGAATTCGTTGGTCAGGGGGGGCTGGGTGGTTTAGGGAGGACTGAAGGAACCATTGAACTCGTTGGTCAGGGGGGGCTTGGTGGTTTGGGGAGGACTGAAGGAAGCATTGAATTCGTTGGTCAGGGGGGGCTGTGTGGTTTGGTGGAGTACTGAAGGAACCATTGAACTCGTTGGTCAGGGGGGGCTGGGTGGTTTGGTGGAGTACTGAAGGAACCATTGAACTCGTTGGTCAGGGGGGGCTGGTGGTTTGGGGAGGACTGAAGGAACCATTGAACTCGTTGGTCAGGGGGGGCTGGTGGTTTGGGGAGTACTGAAGGAAGCATTGAACTCGTTGGTCGGGGGGGACTGGTGGGTTTGGGGAGGACTGAAGGAAGCATTGAACTCGTTGGTCAGGGGGGGCTGGGTGGTTTGGGGAGGACTGAAGGAACCATTGAACTCGTTGGTCAGGGGGGGCTGGGTGGTTTGGGGAGTACTGAAGGAAGCATTGAACTCGTTGGTCAGGGGGGGGCTGGTGGTTTGGGGAGTACTGAAGGAACCATTGAACTCGTTGGTCAGGGGGGGCTTGGTGGTTTGGGGAGGACTGAAGGAAGCATTGAACTCGTTGGTCAGGGGGGGGCTGGTGGTTTGGGGAGGGCTGAAGGAACCATTGAATTCGTTGGTCAGGGGGGGCTGGGTGGTTTGGGGAGGACTGAAGGAACCATTGAACTCGTTGGTCAGGGGGGGCTGGGTGGTTTGGGGAGTACTGAAGGAAGCATTGAACTCGTTGGTCAGGGGGGGCTGGTGGGTTTGGGGAGGACTGAAGGAAGCATTGAACTCGTTGGTCAGGGGGGGCTGGTGGTTTGGGGAGGACTGAAGGAACCATTGAACTCGTTGGTCAGGGGGGGCTGGTGGTTTGGGGAGGACTGAAGGAAGCATTGAACTCGTTGGTCAGGGGGGGCTGGTGGGTTTGGGGAGGACTGAAGGAAGCATTGAACTCGTTGGTCAGGGGGGGCTGGGTGGTTTGGGGAGTACTGAAGGAAGCATTGAACTCGTTGGTCAGGGGGGGCTGGTGGTTTGGGGAGGACTGAAGGAAGCATTGAACTCGTTAGTCAGGAGGGCTGGGTGGTTTGGGACGTGAGGCTGTCATCCTAGGTCATATTTTTACAACGATCCCTTGCGTCATACAGCCATTCCTCTGCGTAACCCCGCTGTCTGAAACACTCATCCAGACAGTCGGCTTCTTTGTCATAGTCACTCTGTGTACTACAAATCCTCCGTATGCGACTGTATTGGCTGATGTGAAGGGTGGAATCTATCTTCACGTAACAGGGAATTCCTGCCCTTTAGCTTCCTATGTAGGTCCGTGCTAAAACAACCCCCTCCCTCTTTATCAAAACATCCAGAAAACGTATTTCATGGGTATCAAAGGTGAGGGTGAATTTCAGATGTTCACGGCTTGTAGTGATGAAGGAGTGGAATTGATTAAGTTCCTCTGCTGTGCCCTGAAATAGAAGGAATACGTCCTCAACGAAGAGTTTGCAGAGCTTCACATTCTTCTCAAACAACCCCACATACAGATTGGCATAATATGGTGCCATTTTACTACCCATAGCAGCTCCCCCTGTTGAATGAACGTGAAAAAACATGAAAGAGTTCATATTCAGATACAATCTCAGCCAGTTCAACAATACAGGTTAGTGCTGGGGAGTGTGCCAGTGGGCCGTTGACTAAGACAGTGTGTCAGTGGGCCGTTGACTAAGACAGTGTGCCAGTGGGCCGTTGACTAAGACAGTGTGCCAGTGGGCCGTTGACTAAGACAGTGTGCCAGTGGGCCGTTGACTAAGACAGCGTGCCAGTGGGCCGTTGACTAAGACAGCGTGCCAGTGGGCCGTTGACTAAGACAGCGTGCCAGTGGGCCGTTGACTAAGACAGTGTGCCAGTGGGCCGTTGACTAAGACAGTGTGCCAGTGGGTCGTTGACTAAGACAGTGTGCCAGTGGGCCGTTGACTAAGACAGTGTGCCAGTGGGCCGTTGACTAAGACAGTGTGCCAGTGGGTCGTTGACTAAGACAGTGTGCCAGAGGGCCGTTGACTAAGACAGTGTGCCAGTGGGCCGTTGACTAAGACAGTGTGCCAGTGGGCCGTTGACTAAGACAGTGTGCCAGTGGGCCGTTGACTAAGACAGTGTGCCAGTGGGCCGTTGACTAAGACAGTGTGCCAGTGGACCGTTGACTAAGACAGTGTGCCAGTGGACCGTTGACTAAGACAGTGTGCCAGTGGGCCGTTGACTAAGACAGTGTGCCAGTGGGCCGTTGACTAAGACAGTGTGCCAGTGAGCCGTTGACTAAGACAGTGTGCCATTGGGCCGTTGACTAAGACAGTGTGCCAGTGAGCCGTTGACTAAGACAGCGTGCCAGTGAGCCGTTGACTAAGACAGCGTGCCAGTGGGCCGTTGACTAAGACAGCGTGCCAGTGGGCCGTTGACTAAGACAGTGTGCCAGTGGGCCGTTGACTAAGACAGTGTGCCAGTGGGCCGTTGACTAAGACAGTGTGCCAGTGGGCCGTTGACTAAGACAGTGTGCCAGTGGGCCGTTGACTAAGACAGCGTGCCAGTGGGCCGTTGACTAAGACAGCGTGCCAGTGGGCCGTTGACTAAGACAGTGTGCCAGTGGGCCGTTGACTAAGACAGCGTGTCAGTGGGTCGTTGACTACGACAGCGTGCCAGTGGGCCGTTGACTAAGACAGCGTGCCAGTGGGCCGTTGACTAAGACAGTGTGCCAGTGGGTCGTTGACTAAGACAGCGTGCCAGTGGGCCGTTGACTAAGACAGTGTGCCAGTGGACCGTTGACTAAGACAGTGTGCCAGTGGGCCGTTGACTAAGACAGTGTGCCAGTGGGCCGTTGACTAAGACAGTGTGCCAGTGGACCGTTGACTAAGACAGTGTGCCAGTGGACCGTTGACTAAGACAGTGTGCCAGTGGGTCGTTGACTAAGACTGTGTGCCAGTGGGCCGTTGACTAAGACTGTGTGCCAGTGGGCCGTTGACTAAGACAGTGTGCCAGTGGGCCGTTGACTAAGACAGTGTGCCAGTGGGCCGTTGACTAAGACAGTGTGCCAGTGGGCCGTTGACTAAGACAGTGTGCCAGTGGGTCGTTGACTAAGACAGTGTGCCAGTGGGTCGTTGACTAAGACAGTGTGCCGGTGGGCCGTTGACTAAGACAGTGTGCCAGTGGGTCGTTGACTAAGACAGTGTGCCGGTGGGCCGTTGACTAAGACAGTGTGCCGGTGGGCCGTTGACTAAGACAGTGTGCCAGTGGGCCGTTGACTAAGACAGTGTGCCAGTGGGCCGTTGACTAAGACAGTGTGCCAGTGGGTCATTGACTGAGACAGTGTGCCAGTGGGCCGTTGACTAAGACAGTGTGCCAGTGGGCCGTTGACTAAGACAGTGTGCCAGTGGGTCATTGACTGAGACAGTGTGCCAGTGGGCCGTTGACTAAGACAGCGTGCCAGTGGGCCGTTGACTAAGACAGTGTGCCGGTGGGCCGTTGACTAAGACAGTGTGCCAGTGGGTCGTTGACTAAGACAGTGTGCCGGTGGGTCGTTGACTAAGACAGTGTGCCGGTGGGTCGTTGACTAAGACAGTGTGCCAGTGGGTCGTTGACTAAGACAGTGTGCCAGTGGGTCGTTGACTAAGACAGTGTGCCGGTGGGCCGTTGACTAAGACAGTGTGCCAGTGGGTCGTTGACTAAGACAGTGTGCCAGTGGGCCGTTGACTAAGACAGTGTGCCAGTGGGTCGTTGACTAAGACAGTGTGCCGGTGGGCCGTTGACTAAGACAGTGTGCCAGTGGGTCGTTGACTAAGACAGTGTGCCAGTGGGCCGTTGACTAAGACAGTGTGCCGGTGGGCCGTTGACTAAGACAGTGTGCCAGTGGGCCGTTGACTAAGACAGTGTGCCAGTGGGTCGTTGACTAAGACAGTGTGCCAGTGGGTCGTTGACTAAGACAGTGTGCCAGTGGGCCGTTGACTAAGACAGTGTGCCAGTGGGCCGTTGACTAAGACAGTGTGCCGGTGGGCCGTTGACTAAGACAGTGTGCCAGTGGGTCGTTGACTAAGACAGTGTGCCAGTGGGTCGTTGACTAAGACAGTGTGCCAGTGGGTCGTTGACTAAGACAGTGTGCCAGTGGGTCGTTGACTAAGACAGTGTGCCAGTGGGCCGTTGACTAAGACAGTGTGCCAGTGGGTCGTTGACTAAGACAGTGTGCCAGTGGGCCGTTGACTAAGACAGTGTGCCAGTGGGTCGTTGACTAAGACAGTGTGCCAGTGAGCCGTTGACTAAGACAGTGTGCCAGTGGGTCGTTGACTAAGACAGTGTGCCAGTGAGCCGTTGACTAAGACAGTGTGCCAGTGGGTCGTTGACTAAGACAGTGTGCCAGTGGGTCGTTGACTAAGACAGTGTGCCGTGGCTTCTAGGTCTCCCTGGTGTGGGATGTTAGAATACAGGGATTCACCAGCAAAGCAAGCCATAAGAGCCTCCCCATTGATTTTTTTGCACGGTCTTGAGGGTGTTAATCCCGTCCATTGAATCATGTACATATGCAGGGAGTGACAACACTGGGTTTTAAGAAAGATATCTACAAAAGCAGAGATATTTTCAGTTAATGAGCCAATGGAGGCCACGATAGGGCTCCCTGTTGGCTTATCCAATCATTGGTGGATTTTTGATAAGGCGTGAATAACGCTCCTGATTGGATTGTCTACTTTCATGAAGTCCTATTATTTGTGCATAATGTCTCCACTTTCAACAAGAGATTTCAGCTTGTATTGAATCTCATCTTTGAACAGCGGTTGTGTAGGGGGGGGTCACGTGACAGTTTCTGATAGGAAGCGGTGTGTAGGGGGGGGGGGGGGGGGGGGGGGTCACGTGACAGTTTCTGACAGGAAGCGGTGTTGTTCAGTTGTTTCCCGGCTCTCATTCACATAATCATCGCTGTTACCAGCACCGCAGGCCTTATCACCACTACGCACTGTCACAGAGGAGGCAATGATTGTCTCTGTTCTTTAGGGAGATTATTGTAGACTCTGTATTCTCGTTTCTTATTCAGAATCTGGGACACATCTTTTTTCCACCAATCTGCAGTATGTGTCTAGGGAAGGATTTCTGTATCTAGGCGGAACAAAATGTGGATTTGGATCCAAAAGGGGTATTCGTTCTGTGGGAAATGTCATTCTCTATTGTGTCAGCCATAGCCTGAACACTCGTCTTACCCATTCTTGACACATCCACATTTATGGGGCAGAAGAACACCCTGCGTCTCAATGTACAAAATCATTTCTCAAACTCTATTGTCGTGTCAAAAATCCTTACATGATGCAGTGGGGATGAAAGATCAGCCCTTTACTTAAGGCCAACTCACATGAAGTGGTGATTGGACGTGAAGAAAGGATGATCACACTCAGGCATTCTGACTGCGTGTCCAATAGCGGCCTCGCTCCTCTTGCCCCTCTGACACTTCTTCCCCGTCCGCGCTGCTGCTGAGCCCTGTTGGAACATTGAGGGTATCCTCTTCCCCCTCGCTCGAGTCCTTAAAATGATGCACCCCCATGGGAATCATATCTGTAATAATGATCCACTCCCATTTGAATCATATCTGAGCAACTGGGTGGAATACGTGAGAAGATACAGGCGGTAAAGAGGCAAAGGATGGATATGTTGAAGAATCTAAAATATATTTGGATTTGTTTAACACTTTTTTTGTTACTACATGATTCCATATGTGTTATTTCATAGTTTTGATGTCTACACTAGTACAAATAAAGAAAAACTCTTGAATGAGTAGGTGTGTCCAATCCTTTGACCGGTACTGCATATTAGTAGGCTGTATGTAAAGACCAGATTAAATGGAGTATATTCTGATGGGTGTGAATATGAATCAAGTGCTTGTCAAATTGTGAATGAGAGACTGATGAAGTGTGTGCAGCCTGCGTGAGAAACCTTTCATGAGACTTCATTCAAATCATCATTAGAGTCGCATCACGCAGCCTTAGAACGTATTAGACATTAAAACATACAGCTTAACGTTTGTATCACAACTAAAGTTACATGAATAACTTTAAATGAAGCATATAGGAGGACCTTTTTCTTTGTTAAGGAACACAGAATAGCGTCTCGTGCACATTCCCTCAGAAATAATTTGGTAAAAATATCCTTTCTAGTTAATTTTTTTTCAATTGTTTTCTTCTTACTATCAAATAATATAAAATAATGCCATGGGAATTATACGCAAATCTTGTCTGCTAAATGAACTAGTTGTAACGGCTGTCCTCCTCCTCTTCGGAAGAAGAGGAGGAGTAGGGATTGGACCAAAGCGCAGCGTGGAATGTGGACATAATGAAGTTTATTAAAGTAAAGACGAAAACCGAAAACACTTCAACAAACTACAAAATAACAAACGAACGTAGACAGACCTGAACTATGAGAACTTACATATAACACGAAGAACGCACGAACAGGTACAGACTACAACAAACGAACGAACAAACCGAAACAGTCCCGTGTGGTGCAACATACACAGGCACGGAAGACAATCACCCACAAACAAACAGTGTGAACAGCCTACCTATATATGGTTCTCAATCAGAGGAAACGTCAAACACCTGTCCCTGATTGAGAACCATATAAGGCTAATTACACCTGACCTAAACATAGAAACACAAAACATAGAATGCCCACCCCAACTCACGCCCTGACCAACTAAACACATACAAAAATAACAGAAAACAGGTCAGGAACGTGACAGAACCCCCCCCCCCTCAAGGTGCGAACTCCGGACGCACCACCAAAAGTCTAGGGGAGGGTCTGGGTGGGCATCTGTCCACGGTGGCGGCTCAGGCTCTGGGCGTGGTCCCCATCCCACCATAGTCAATCCCCGCTTTCGTATCCCCCTCTCAATGACCACCCTCCAAATAAACCCACCTAAATTTAGGGGCATCACCGGACTAAGGGGCATCACCGGACTAAGGGGCATCACCGGACTGAGGGACGGCAGCTCCGGACTGAGGGGCAGCTCCGGACTGAGGGGCAGCTCCGGACTGAGGGGCAGCTCCGGACTGAGGGGCAGCTCCGGACTGAGGGGCAGCTCTGGACTGGATGGCGGATCCTGGCTGGCTGGCTCTGGCGGATCCTGGCTGGCTGGCTCTGGCGGATCCTGGCTGGCTGGCTCTGGCGGATCCTGCCTGGCTGGCTCTGGCGGATCCTGCCTGGCTGGCTCTGGCGGATCCTGCCTGGCTGGCTCTGGCGGATCCTGCCTGGCTGGCTCTGGCTGGTCATGGCTCGCTGACGGCTCTGGCTGGTCATGGCTCGCTGATGGCTCTGGCTGGTCATGGCTCGCTGACGGCTCTGGCTGGTCATGGCTCGCTGACGGCTCTGGCTGGTCATGGCTCGCTGACGGCTCTGGCTGGTCATGGCTCGCTGACGGCTCTGGCTGGTCATGGCTCGCTGACGGCTCTGGCTGGTCATGGCTCGCTGACGGCTCTGGCTGGTCATGGCTCGCTGACGGCTCTGGCTGATCCTGTCTGGCGGAAGGCTCTGGCTGATCCTGTCTGGCGGAAGGCTCTGGCTGATCCTGTCTGGCGGAAGGCTCTGGCTGATCCTGTCTGGCGGAAGGCTCTGGCTGATCCTGTCTGGCGGAAGGCTCTGGCTGATCCTGTCTGGCGGAAGGCTCTGGCTGATCCTGTCTGGCGGAAGGCTCTAGCGGCTCCTGTCTGGTGGAAGGCTCTAGCGGCTCCTGTCTGGCGGACGGCTCTGAAGGCTCATGGCAGACGGGCGGCTTTGCAGGCTCAGTACAGACGGGCGGCTTTGAAGGCTCAATACAGACGGGCAGTTCATGCGGCGCTTGGCAGACGGACAGTTCAGACGGCGTTGGGCAGACGGGCAGTTCAGGCGCCGTTGGGCAGACGGGCAGTTCAGGCGCCGCTGGGCAGACGGGCAGTTCAGGCGCCGCTGGGCAGACGGCAGACTCTGGCCGGCTGAGACGCACTGTAGGCCTGGTGCGTGGTGCCGGAACTGGAGGTACCGGGCTAAGGACACGCACCTTCAGGCTAGTGCGGGGAACAACAACAGGGCACACTGGACTCTCAAGGCGTACTATAGGCCTGGTGCGTGGTACCGGCACTGGTGTTACCGGGCTGAGGGCACGCACATCAGGGCGAGTACGGGGAGAAGGAACAGTGCGTACAGGGCTCTGGAGATGCACAGGAGGCTTGGTGCGTGGTGCCGGAACTGGAGGTACTGGGCTGGAGACACGCACCACAGGGAGAGTGCGTGGAGGAGGAACAGGACTCTGGAGACGCACTGGAAGCCTGGTGCGTGGTGTAGGCACTGGTGGTACTGGCCTGGAGCGGGGAGGTGGCGCCGGAAATACCAGACCGTGCAGGCGTACTGGCTCCCTTGAGCACTGAGCCTGCCCAACCTTACCTGGTTGTATGCTCCCCGTCGCCCGACCAGTGCGGGGAGGTGGAATAACCCGCACCGGGCTATGTAGGCGAACCGGGGACACCATGCGTAAGGCTGGTGCCATGTAAGCCGGCCCGAGGAGACGCACTGGTGGCCAGATATGTAGAGCCGGCTTCATGGCACTTGGCTCAATGCTCAATCTGGCCCGGCCGATAGGAGGAGCTGGTATGTACCGCACCGGGCTATGCACACGTACAGGAGACACCATGCGCTCTACTGCGTAACACGGTGTCTGCCCGTACTCTCGCTCTCCACGGTAAGTACAGGGAGTAGGCGCAGGTCTCCTACCTGACTTCGCCACTCTCCCTTTTAGCCCCCCCCCCCCACGACATTTTTGGGGTTTACTCACAGGCTTCCTACCGCGTCGTCGTGCTGCCTCCATTCGCCGGTATCCCTCCTCGCACTGCGCCAGAGAATCCCAGGCGGGCTCCGGCACTCGCCCTGGGTTGATCGCCCACCTGTCGATCTCCTCCCACGTAGTGTAGCCCAGATCCTTCTCCTGCTTCCGAGCTAGCTCCTCGAAACGCCGCCTCTCTGCTTTCGCTGCCTCCAGCTCAGCTTTGGGGCGGCGATATTCTCCTGGTTGAGCCCAGGGTCCCTTTCCGTCCAATATTTCCTCCCAAGTCCACGAGTCCTGGTTCTTTGGCCGCTGCTGCTGGTTCCTCTCACGCTGCTTGATCCATGGTTGGTGGGTGATTCTGTAACGGCTGTCCTCCTCCTCTTCGGAAGAAGAGGAGGAGTAGGGATTGGACCAAAGCGCAGCGTGGAATGTGGACATAATGAAGTTTATTAAAGTAAAGACGAAAAACCGAAAACACTTCAACAAACTACAAAATAACAAACGAACGTAGACAGACCTGAACTATGAGAACTTACATATAACACGAAGAACGCACGAACAGGTACAGACTACAACAAACGAACGAACAAACCGAAACAGTCCCGTGTGGTGCAACATACACAGACACGGAAGACAATCACCCACAAACAAACAGTGTGAACAGCCTACCTATATATGGTTCTCAATCAGAGGAAACGTCAAACACCTGTCCCTGATTGAGAACCATATAAGGCTAATTACACCTGACCTAAACATAGAAACACAAAACATAGAATGCCCACCCCAACTCACGCCCTGACCAACTAAACACATACAAAAATAACAGAAAACAGGTCAGGAACGTGACACTAGTGTAGCCCACAGCCCTATGGCATAGCCAGATCAGGACCTAACATAAGGATGACTCAGAATATGCTATTCTACATTTTCTTCATATCAAAATGTTTCTTTACACTTGTTTAAAATAAATAATGGATTTATTGTGATGGTGTAGACTATATTAAATTGATTTATTAGACTTTTTAAAATGTAGATGTCCCAAAGGTCTGCATCAGTGGCTTGTAGGCGATGCATGGACGCCCAGAGATGGTAAACGTGTTTATGTTAATTAACGGTCAATAACCGTGAGACTGGCAAGTATCAGCTGACATCATTTCATGATGGCCACAGCCTGTGTGTGTGGGCGTGTGTCCAAGCCCAGTCAAGCTGTAGCTGTATGATAAGGAGAGCTTTTACCATGGTAAGTCAGGCAGCTGTATGATAAGGAGAGCTTTTACCATGGTAAGTCAGGCAGCTGTATGATAAGGAGAGCTTTTACCATGGTAAGTCAGGCAGCTGTATGATAAGGAGAGCTTTTACCATGGTAAGTCAGGCAGCTGTATGATAAGGAGAGCTTTTACCATGGTAAGTCAGGCAGCTGTATGATAAGGAGAGCTTTTACCATGGTAAGTCAGGCAGCTGTATGATAAGGAGAGCTTTTACCATGGTAAGTCAGGCAGCTGTATGATAAGGAGAGCTTTTACCATGGTAAGTCAGGCAGCTGTATGATAAGGAGAGCTTTTACCATGGTAAGTCAGGCAGCTGTATGATAAGGAGAGCTTTTACCATGGTAAGTCAGTCCCATACAGTCAGTCAGTCGCCTTTGTCTTGAATCCCCCAGACATCCACCGCCTGTGTGTGTGTGTGTTCCGTGTGTGTGTGTGGTGTGTATGGTTTGTGTGTGTGTGTGTGTGTGTGTGTGTGTGTGTGTGTGTGTGTGTGTGTGTGTGTGTGTTCCGTGTGTGTGTGGTGTGTATGGTTTGTGTGTGTGTGTGTGTGTGTGTGTGTGTGTGTGTGTGTGTGTGTGTGTGTGTGTGTGTGTGTTCCGTGTGTGTGTGGTGTGTATGGTTTGTGTGTGTGTGTGTGTGTGTGTGTGTGTGTGTGTGTGTGTGTGTGTGTGTGTGTGTGTGTGTGTGTGTGTGTGTGTGTGTGTGTGTGTGTGTGTGTGTGTGTGCCATCCAATCGCCGGTGGTAGTTATCAATCCAACGCAGCGGAAAAATACAAGGAGACACGACAGACGGAATGCAACGCCCACCTACCCACAGGCACACTTTGACATTGGAAGGGAACATTTGCATACTAATTTACTGTGCTTCAGTTTATGTATAGATAGATGTAAGTAAGACTTGGCTCACATTGAAGAAAGTTGTCTTTTTGAATAATAGACTACCTGCTACATAATCCGCTGGGCTTTGCTATTGATATACTTTTACTGTGTTTGGACAGACTGTCCAGAAAACTTGTTCTACAGTTAAAAGGTTGTTATCTCTCTTGAACGCTGCGGGAGAGAAGGAGTGATAACTATCTCTCTTGAACGTTGTGGGAGAGAAGGAGTGATAACTATCTCTCTTGAACGCTGCGGGAGAGAAGGAGTGATAACTATCTCTCTTGAACGTTGTGGGAGAGAAGGAGTGACAACTATCTCTCTTGAACGCTGTGGGAGAGAAGGAGTGACAACTATCTCTCTTGAACGTTGTGGGAGAGAAGGAGTGACAACTATCTCTCTTGAACGCTGCGGGAGAGAAGGAGTGATAACTATCTCTCTTGAACGTTGTGGGAGAGAAGGAGTGACAACTATCTCTCTTGAACGCTGTGGGAGAGAAGGAGTGATAACTATCTCTTGAACGTTGTGGGAGAGAAGGAGTGATAACTATCTCTCTTGAACGCTGCGGGAGAGAAGGAGTGATAACTATCTCTCTTGAACGTTGTGGGAGAGAAGGAGTGATAACTATCTCTCTTGAACGCTGCGGGAGAGAAGGAGTGATAACTATCTCTCTTGAACGCTGTGGGAGAGAAGGAGTGATAACTATCTCTTGAACACTGTGGGAGAGAAGGAGTGACAACTATCTCTTGAACGCTGCGGGAGAGAAGGAGTGACAACTATCTCTTGAACGCTGTGGGAGAGAAGGAGTGATAACTATCTCTTGAACGCTGTGGGAGAGAAGGAGTGATAACTATCTCTTGAACGCTGTGGGAGAGAAGGAGTGATAACTATCTCTTGAACGCTGTGGGAGAGAAGGAGTGATAACTATCTCTTGAACGCTGTGGGAGAGAAGGAGTGACAACTATCTCTTGAACGCTGTGGGAGAGAAGGAGTGACAACTATCTCTTGAACGCTGTGGGAGAGAAGGAGTGATAACTATCTCTTGAACGCTGTGGGAGAGAAGGAGTGATAACTATCTCTTGAACGCTGTGGGAGAGAAGGAGTGACAACTATCTCTTGAACGCTGCGGGAGAGAAGGAGTGAAGGAAATTAATCTGCCAAAAATGTGGGTTTTAACAACAGCAACAATCTCTCTCACTTACAAATAAAATGTTAGAGGATGGACTTTTATCTGGCTGTCGGAGGTGTTAATGTGTTGACACTTCTCTTTACACTACCAACCATTTCATCCAGAGCTCAGTCCTGTGTTCTTACAGTTCTCTCTACACAGCAGCATCTCACCCTGCATCCCACTGCTGCTTTGCCTCTGAAGCTAAGCAGGGTTGGTCCCTGGATGGGAGGTCAGATGTTCCTTGAAGTGGTGTTGGAGGGACAGTAGGAGGTGCTTTTTCCTCTGATCTAAACAAAATTATATGTCAATGCCCCAGGGCAGTGATTGGGGATATTGCCTTGTGTAGGATGCCATCTTTTGACGTTAAACGGGTTTCCTGACTCTCTGTGGTCAGAGTAGTGGTGTTAACCCCGGTGTCCTGACTCTCTGTGGTCACTAAAGATCCCATGGTAGTTATCATAAGAGGAGTGGTGTTAACCCCGGTGTCCTGGCTACATTCTTAATCTGGCCCTCATACCATCATGGTCACCTAATCATCCCCAGCTTCCAAGTGGCTCATTCATCCCCCCTCCTCTCCCCTGTAACTATTACCCAGGTTCTTGCTGTTAATGAGAATGTGTTCTCAGTCAACATGGTAAAATAAGGGTTAAATAAAAAACAATCAACTGTTTCACCCAGAGCTCAGTCCTGTGTTTGGTCCATCTCTCACTCTCTCTCTCTCTTTCTCTCTCAGTCTCTCTCCCTCTCGCTCTCTCCCCCCTCTCTCTCTCCCCTTTTATCTCCCCCCTCTCTCTCTCCGTGACCTTTTATCTCTATCATCAAATGTCAATTGGATTAACAGTGTCTCTACAATGTCTCACTGTCTCTGAAAGAACAAAGTCCAGGCATCACACTAACAGCAGAACCTACCGATGCAGAGACAACACCACCCACCTCCATATGAAATGTCTCTCTGTCCCTCTGTTTTTCTGTCTCTCTCAACCCCCCCCTATCTCAATATCAATTTAAGGGCTTAATTGGCATGGGAAACATATGTTTACATTGCTAAAGCAAGTTAAATAAATCTACATTTAAACAAACAATAAAAAATAAAAAATAAACAGTAAACATTACACTACAAAATTTCCAAAAGAATAAAGACATTTCAAATGTCATATTATGGCTATGTACAAAAGGGAAAATAAATAAGTATAGATATGGGTTGTATTTACAATGTTGTTTGTTCTTAACTGGTTGACCTTTTCTTGTGGCAACAGGTCACAAATCTTGCTGCTGTGATGTCACAACTGTGTGTCACGTTCGTCGTATTGATGAGACCAAGGCGCAGCGCGATATGAATACATACTTCTTTTAATGAAGGAATAAACGCCGAACAAACTAACAAAATGAATGTGCCGCTTAATAAACCCAGTGCTGACAGGCAACTACACATAGACAAGAACCCACACAACCAAAAGGGAAAATGGCAACCTAAATAGGATCCCCAATCAGAGACAACGATAAACAGCTGCCTCTGATTGGGAACCAATCCAGGCCACCATAGACCTACAATATGCCTAGACTAACAAAACACCCCTAGACATACAAAAATCCTAGACAGGACAAACAAGCATACTCACCCTAGTCACACCCTGACCTGACCAAAATAATAAAGAAAACATAGATAACTAAGGTCAGGGCGTGACACTGTGGTATTTCACTCAATAGATATGGGAATTTATCTAAATTACATTTTTTGTGGATCTGTGTAATCAGAGGGAAATATGTGTCTCTAATATGATCATTCATTTGGCAGGACGTTAGGAAGTGCAGCTCAGTTTCCACCTCATTTTGTGGGCAGTGTGCACATAGCCTGTCTTTTCTTGAGAGCCAGGTCTGCCTACAGTGGCCTCTCTCAATAGCAAGGCTATGCTCACTGGGTCCATTCAAATCAAATTTTATTTGTCACATGGCCCGAATACAACAGGTGTAGGTAGACCTTACAGTGAAATGCTTACTTACAAGCCCTCAACCAACAATGCAGTTTTAAGAAAAATACGTGTTAAGTAAAAAAATAGATAAGTATATTTTTTTATAGAAGCAAAAATTTAAAAAAGAACAGATAATTATAGAGTAGCAGTAAAATAACAGTAACGAGACAAAAAACAGGGTATTACGGTCCAGAGTCAATGTGGAGACTATATACAGGGTATTACGGTACAGAGTCAATGTGGAGACTATATACAGGGTATTACGGTACAGAGTCAATGTGGAGACTATATACAGGGTATTACGGTACAGAGTCAATGTGGAGACTATATACAGGGTATTACGGTACAGAGTCAATGTGGAGGCTATATACAGGGTATTACGGTACAGAGTCAATGTGGAGGCTATATACAGGGTATTACGGTACAGAGTCAATGTGGAGGCTATATACAGGGTATTACGGTACAGAGTCAATGTGGAGACTATATACAGGGGGTATTACTGTACAAAGTCAGTGTGGAGGCTATATACAGGGTATTACGGTACAGAGTCAATGTGGAGACTATATACAGGGTATTACGGTACAGAGTCAATGTGGAGGCTATATACAGGGTATTACGGTACAGAGTCAATGTGGAGGCTATATACAGGTTATTACGGTACAGAGTCAATGTGGAGGCTATATACAGGGTATTATGGTACAGAGTCAATGTGGAGACTATATACAGTGTATGACGGTACAGAGTCAATGTGGAGGCTATATACAGGGTATTACGGTACAGAGTCAATGTGGAGGCTATATACAGGGTATTACGGTACAGAGTCAATGTGGAGGCTATATACAGGGTATTACAGTACAGAGTCAATGTGGAGGCTATATACAGGGGGTACAGGTACAGAGTCAATGTGGAGGCTATATACAGGGTATTACGGTACAGAGTCAATGTGGAGGCTATATACAGGGTATTACGGTACAGAGTCAATGTGGAGACTACATACAGGGTATTACGGTACAGAGTCAATGTGGAGGCTATATACAGGGGGTACTGGTACAGAGTCAATGTGGAGGTTATATAGAGGGTATTACGGTACAGAGTCAATGTGGAGACTATATACAGGGGGTACTGGTACAGAGTCAATGTGGAGGCTATATACAGGGGGTACCGGTACAGAGTCAATGTGGAGACTATATACAGGGGGTACCGGTACAGAGTCAATTTGGAGACCATATACAGGGGGTATGGGTACAGAGTCAATGTGGAGACTATATACAGGGTATTAAGGTAAAGAGTCAATGTGGAGACTATATACAGGGGGTACCGGTACAGAGTCAACGTGGAGGTTATATACAGGGGGTACCGGTACAGAGTCAATGTGGAGACTATATACAGGGGGTACCGGTACAGAGTCAATGTGGAGGCTATATACAAGGGGTACCTGTACAGAGTCAATGTGGAGGCTATATACAGGGGGTACCGGTACAGAGTCAATGTGGAGGCTATATACAGGGGGTACCGGTACAGAGTCAATGTGGAGGTTATATACAGGGGGTCCCGGTACAGAGTCAATGTGGAGGCTATATACAGGGGGTACCGGTACAGAGTCAATGTGGAGGCTATATACAGGGGGTACCGGTACAGAGGTAATGTGGAGGCTATATACAGGGGGTACCGGTACAGAGTCAATGTGGAGGCTATATAAAGGGGGTACCGGTACAGAGTCAATGTGGAGGTTATATACAGGGGGTACCGGTACAGAGTCAATGTCGAGACTATATACAGGGGGTACCGGTACAGAGTCAATGTGGAGACTATATACAGGGTGTACCGGTACAGAGTCAATGTGGAGACTACATACAGGGTATTACGGTACAGAGTCAATGTGGAGGTTATAAACAGGGGTACCGGTACAGAGTCAATGTGGAGACTATATACAGGGTATTATGGTACAGAGTCAATGTGGAGGTTATATACAGGGGGTACCGGTACAGAGTCAACGTGGAGACTATATACAGGGGGTACCGGTACATAGTCAATGTGGAGACTGTATACAGGGGGTACCGGTACAGAGTCAATGTGGAGACTATATACAGGGGGTACCGGTACAGAGTCAATGTGGAGACTATATACAGGGTATTAAGGTACAGAGTCAATGTGGAGGTTATATACAGGGGGTACCGGTACAGAGTCAATGTCGAGACTATATACAGGGGGTACTGGTACAGAGTCAATGTGGAGACTATATACAGGGGGTACCGATACAGAGTCAATGTGGAGGCTATATACAGGGGGTACCTGTCCAGAGTCAATGTGGAGGCTATATACAGGGGGTACCGGTACAGAGTCAATGTGGAGGCTATATACAGGGGGTACCGGTACAGAGTCAATGTGGAGGCTATATACAGGGGGTACTGGTACATGGTCAATGAGGAGGCTATATACAGGGGGTACCGGTACAGAGTCAATGTGGAGGCTATATACAGGGGGTACCGGTACAGAGTCAATATGGATACTATATACAGGGGGTACCGGTACAGAGTCAATGTGGAGGTTATATACAGGGGGTCCCGGTAGAGAGTCAATGTGGAGGCTATATACAGGGGGTACCGGTACAGAGTCAATGTGGAGACTATATACAGGGGGTACCGGTACAGAGTCAATGTGGAGGCTATATACAGGGGGTACCGGTACAGAGTCAATGTGGAGGCTATATACAGGGGGTACCGGTACAGAGTCAATGTGGAGGCTATATACAGGGGGTACCGGTACAGAGTCAATGTGGAGGTTATATACAGGGGGTACCAGTACAGAGTCAATGTGGAGGCTGTATACAGGGTGTACCGGTACAGAGTCAATGTGGAGACTATATACAGGGTATTACGGTACAGAGTCAATGTGGAGGCTATATACAGGGGGTACCGGTACAGAGTCAATGTGGAGGCTATATACAGGGGGTACCGGTACAGAGTCAATGTGGAGGCTATATACAGGGGGTACCGGTACAGAGTCAATGTGGAGGTTATATACAGGGGGTACCAGTACAGAGTCAATGTGGAGGCTATATACAGGGGGTACCGGTACAGAGTCAATGTGGAGACTATATACAGGGGGTACCGGTACAGAGTCAATGTGGAGACTATATACAGGGGGTACCGGTACAGAGTCAATGTGGAGACTATATACAGGGTATTACGGTACAGAGTCAATGTGGAGGTTATATACAGGGGGTACCGGTACAGAGTCAATGTCGAGACTATATACAGGGGGTACCGGTACAGAGTCAATGTGGAGGCTATATACAGGGGGTACCAGTACAGAGTCAATGTGGAGGCTATATACAGGGGGTACCGGTACAGAGTCAATGTGGAGGCTATATACAGGGGGTACCGGTACAGAGTCAATGTGGAGGCTATATACAGGGGGTACCGGTACAGAGTCAATGTGGAGGCTATATACAGGGGGTACTGGTACAGAGTCAATGTGGAGGCTATATACAGGGGGTACCGGTACAGAGTCAATGTGGAGGCTATATACAAGGGGTACCGGTACAGAGTCAATGTGGAGGCTGTATACAGGGGGTACCGGTACAGAGTCAATGTGGAGACTATATACAGGGTATTACGGTACAGAGTCAATGTGGAGGTTATATACAGGGGGTACCGGTACAGAGTCAATGTCGAGACTATATACAGGGGGTACCTGTACAGAGTCAATGTGGAGACTATATACAGGGGGTACCGGTACAGAGTCAATGTGGAGACTATATCATATCCATATCCACGGCTCTCTATCCACCGGATGTGTACCAAACTCACTAAATGTGGCAGTAATAAAGCCTTTCTTGAAAAAGCCAAACCTTGACCCGGAAAATATAAAAAACTATCGGCCTATATCGAATCTTCCATTCCTCTCAAAAATGTTAGAAAAAGCTGTTGCGCAGCAACTCACTGCCTTCCTGAAGACAAACAATGTATACAAAATGCTTCAGTCTGGTTTTAGACCCCATCATAGCACTGACTGCACTTGTGAAGGTGGTAAATGACCTTTTAATGACGTCAGACCGAGGCTCTGCATCTGTCCTCGTGCTACTAGACCTTAGTGCTGCCTTTGACACCATCGATCACCACATTCTTTTGGAGAGACTGGAAACCCAAATTGGTCTACACGGACAAGTTCTGGCCTGGTTTAGATCTTATCTGTCGGAAAGATATCAGTTTGTCTCTGTGAATGGTTTGTCCTCTGACAAATCAACTGTACATTTCGGTGTTCCTCAAGGTTCCGTTTTAGGACCACTATTGTTTTCACTATATATTTTACCTCTTGGGGATGTTATTCGAAAACATAATGTTAACTTTCACTGCTATGCGGATGACACACAGCTGTACATTTCAATGAAACATGGTGAAGCCCCAAAATTGCCCTCGCTAGAAGCCTGTGTTTCAGACATAAGGAAGTGGATGGCTGAAAACGTTCTACTTTTAAACTCGGACAAAACAGAGATGCTTGTTCTAGGTCCCAAGAAACAAAGAGATCTTCTGTTAAATCTGACAATTAATCTTGATGGTTGTAAAGTCGTCTCAAATAAAACTGTGAAGGACCTCGGCGTTACTCTTGACCCTGATCTCTCTTTTGACGAAGATATCAAGACTGTTTCAAGGACAGCTTTTTTCCATCTACGTAACATTGCAAAAATCAGAAATTTTCTGTCCAAAAATGATGCAGAAAAATTCATCCATGCATTTGTTACTTCTAGGTTAGACTAGTGCAATGCTCTACTTTCCGGCTACCCGGATAAAGCACTAAATAAACTTCAGTTAGTGCTAAATACGGCTGCTAGAATCCTGACTAGAACCAAGACATTTGATCATATTACTCCAGTGCTAGCTTCCCTACACTGGCTTCCTGTTAAGGCAAGGGCTGATTTCAAGGTTTTACTGTTAACCTATAAAGCGTTACATGAGCTTGCTCCTACCTATCTTTCCGAGTTGGTCCTGCCGTACATACCTACACGTACGCTACGGTCACAAGACGCAGGCCTCCTAATTGTCCCTAGAATTTCTAAGCAAACAGCTGGAGGCAGGGCTTTCTCCTATAGATCTCCATTTTTATGGAACGGTCTGCCTACCCATGTGAGAGACGCAGACTCGGTCTCAACCTTTAAGTCTTTACTGAAGACTTATCTCTTCAGTAGGTCATATCATTGAGTGTAGTCTGGCCCAGGAGTGTGAAGGTGAACGGAAAGGCTCTGAAGCAACGAACCGCCCTTGCTGTCTCTGCCTGGCCGGTTCCCCTCTCTCCACTGGGATTCTCTGCCTCTAACCCTATTACAGGGGCTGAGTCACTGGCTTACTGGTGCTCTTTCATGCCGTCCATAGGAGGGGTGCGTCACTTGAGTGGGTTGAGTTACTGACGTGATCTTCCTGTCTGGGTTGGCGCCCCCCCTTGGTTTGTGCTGTGGTGGAGATCTTTGTGGGCTATACTCGGCCTTGTCTCAGGATTGTAAGTTGGTGGTTGAAGATACCCCTCTAGTGGTGCAGGGGCTGTGCTTTGGCAAAGTGGGTGGGGTTATATCCTTCCTGTTTGGCCCTGTCCGGGGGTATCATCGGATGGGGCCACAGTGTCTCCTGACCCCTCCTGTCTCAGCCTCCAGTATTTATTCTGCAGTAGTTTATGTGTCGGGGGGCTAGGGTCAGTTGGTTATATCTGGAGTACTTCTCCTGTCTTATCCAGTGTCCTGTGTGAATTTAAGTATGCTCTCTCTAATTCTCTCCTTCTCTCTTTCTTTCTCTCTCTCGGAGAACCTGAGCCCTAGGACCATACGTCAGGACTACCGCGCATGATGACTCCTTGCTGTCCCCAGTCCACCTGGCCTTGCTGCTGTTCCACTTTCAACTGTTCTGCCTGCGGTTATGGAACCCCTACCTGTCCCAGACCTGCTGCTTTCAACTCTTAATGATCGGCTATGAAAAGCCAACTGACATTTATTCCTGATTATTATTTGACCATGCTTGTCATTTATGAACATTTTGAAAATCTTGGCTCTCTCTAATTCTCTCCTTCTCTCTTTCTTTCTCTCTCTCGGAGGACCTGAGCCCTAGGACCATATGTCAGGACTACCGGGCATGATGACTCCTTGCTGTCCCCAGTCCACCTGGCCTTGCTGCTATTCCAGTTTCAACTGTTCTGCCTGCGGTTATGGAACCCCTACCTGTCCCAGACCTGCTGTTTTCAACTCTTAATGATCGGCTATGAAAAGCCAACTGACATTTATTCCTGATTATTATTTGACCATGCTTATCACTTATGAACATTTTGAACATCTTGGCCATGTTCTGTTATAATCTCCACCCGGCACAGCCAGAAGAGGACTGGCCACCCCTCATAGCCTGGTTCCTCTCTAGGTTTCTTCCTAGGTTTTGGCCTTTCTAGGGAGTTTTTCCTAGCAACCGTGCTTCTACACCTGCATTGCTTGCTGTTTGGGGTTTTAGGCTGGGTTTCTGTACAGCATTTCGAGATATTAGCTGATGTACGAAGGGCTATATAAAATAAACTTGATTTGATTTTGATATATACAGGGTGTACCGGTACAGAGTCAATGTGGAGACTATATACAAGGTATTACGGTACAGAGTCAATGTGGAGGTTATATACAGGGGGTACCGGTACAGAGTCAATGTTGAGACTATATACAGGGGGTATCGGTACAGAGTCAATGTGGAGACTATATACAGGGGGTACCGGTACAGAGTCAATGTGGAGGCTATATACAGGGGGTACCGGTACAGAGTCAATGTGGAGGCTATATACAGGGGGTACCGGTACAGAGTCAATGTGGAGGCTATATACAGGGGGTACCGGTACAGAGTCAATGTGGAGGCTATATACAGGGGGTACCGGTACAGAGTCAATGTGGAGGCTATATACAGGGGGTACCGGTACAGAGTCAATGTGGAGACTATATACAGGGGGTACCGGTACAGAGTCAATGTGGAGGTTATATACAGGGGGTACCAGTACAGAGTCAATGTGGAGGCTATATACAGGGGGTACCGGTACAGAGTCAATGTGGAGACTATATACAGGGGGTACGGGTACAGAGTCAATGTGGAGACTATATACAGGGGGTACCGGTACAGAGTCAATGTGGAGACTATATACAGGGGGTACCGGTACAGAGTCAATGTGGAGGCTATATACAGGGGGTACCGGTACAGAGTCAATGTGGAGGCTATATACAGGGGGTAACGGTACAGAGTCTATGTGGAGGCTATATACAGGGGGTATTGGTACAGAGTCAATGTGGAGGCTATATACAGGGGGTACCAGTACAGAGTCAATGTGGAGGCTATATACAGGGGGTACCGGTACAGAGTCAATATGGAGGCTATATACAGGGGGTACCGGTACAGAGTCAATGTGGAGACTATATACAGGGGGTACCGGTACAGAGTCAATGTGGAGACTATATACAGGGGGTACTGGTACAGAGTCAATGTGGAGACTATATACAGGGGGTACCGGTACAGAGTCAATGTGCGGGGGCACCGGTTAGTTGAGGTAATTGAAGTAATATGTGCATGTAGGTAGAGGTAAAGTGATACATAGTCAAAGTTTTTCTTAATTTTGGGTCAGTCACAGTGGTCAGGTATTCTGCCACTGTGTACTCTCTGTTTAGGGCCAAATAGCATTCTAGTTTGCTTAGTTTTCTTGTTAATTCTTTCCAATGTGTCAAGTAATTATCTTTTTGTTTACTCATGATTTGGTTGGGTCTAATTTTGTTGCTCTCCTGGGGCTCTGTGGGGTCTGTTTGTGTTTGTGAACAGAGCCCCAGGACCAGCTTGCTTTTCTCTCTCTCTCTCTCTCTCTCTCTCTCTCTCTCTCTCTCTCTCTCTCTCTCTCTCTCTCTCTCTCTCTCTCTCTCTCTTTCTCTCTCTCTCTCTCTTTATGTCTCTATCTCTGTCTCCCTCTGTCACTATCTCTCTCTCTGTGTGTGTGCCTGCGTCGCCCCATCCCTTCCTTGTGTCTCTCTCTCTCCGTGACCTTTGTGCTCTCTCTCTCCGTGACATGTTGTCTCCTCTCTCCAGGGACGCTTGTCTCTCTCGTCCAAATGTCATGTCACTGTTTCTGAAAAAGAACAAAGGTCAGGTTCACCCTGACGCAGAACCTAAGATGCCCAGTCAACACCACCTCAGATTCCCATGGTCAAGCACCACCTAAAGTATGACCCAGTCAGAGTACCCCACATACAGATGCCCAGTCCCACCTACTACAGAATCCCAGTCAACACCACCTCCAAATGCCCAGTCAACACCACTCCAGACGCCGTCAACACCACCTACAGATGCCCAGTTCAACACCACTACAGATGCCACCAGCACAAGCCACCTACAGATGCCCCAGTCAACACATCCTACAGATGCCACAGTAGAACACCACCAGATCATGCCAGTCAACACCACCTCAGATGCAGTCAAACACCACCTACAGATGTCCCAGTCAAACACCGACCTACAGCTTGCCCAGTCAACACCAGCCTACAGAATGCCCAGTCAAACACCACCTACAGATGCCAGTCAACACCACCTACAGATGCCAGTCAACACCAAATACAGGGCCAGTCAACACACTACAGATGCCAGTCAAAACCACCTACAGATGCCCACGTCGAACACCACCTACAGATGAAAGTCAACACCACCTACAGATTCACATCAACACACCTACAGATGCGCCCAGT
>NW_024059612.1:0-33599 GCF_016432855.1 Salvelinus namaycush | reverse complement strand
TCTGTCATAATATAATAGAGACAGTAGATCTAGCTGTCTGTCATAATATAGAGCAGTATATCTAGCTGTCTGTCATATATAATAGAGACAGTAGATCTAGCTGGTCTGTCATAATATAATGAGATAGTAGATCTAGCTGTCTGTCATAATAATAGAGACAGTAGATCTAGCTGGTCTGTCATAATGTAATAGAGACAGTAGATCTAGCTGGTCTGTCATAATATAATAGAGACATTATATCAAACTGGTCTTTCATAATATAATAGAGACAGTAGATCTAGCTGGTCTGTAATAATATAATAGAGCCATAAATCTAGCTGTTCTGTCATAATGTAATAGAGACTGTAGATCTAGCTGGTCTGTCATAATATAATAGAGACAGTAGATCTAGCTGGTCTGTCATAATATAATAGAGACAGTATATCTAGCTGGTCTGTCATAATATAACTAGATAGCTGGTCTGTCATAATATAATAGAGACAGTAGATCTAGCTGGTCTGTCATAATATAATGAGACAGTTAGATCTAGCTGGTCTGTCATAATATAATAGAGACATTAGTCTAGCTGGTCTGTCATAATATAATAGAGACAGTATATCTAGCTGGTCTGTCATAATATAATATAGACATTAGATCTAGCTGGTCTGTCATATATAATAGAGACAGTAGATCTAGCTGGTCTGTCATAATATAATAGAGACAGTATATCTAGCTGGTCTGTCATAATATAATAGAGACAGTATATCTAGCTGGTCTGTCATAATATAATAGAGACAGTAGATCTAGCTGGTCTGTCATAATAATATAGAGACAGTAGATCTAGCTGGTCTGTCATAATATAATAGAGACAGTAGATCTAGCTGGTCTGTCATAATATAATAGAGACATTAGATCTAGCTGGTCTGTCATAATGTAATAGAGACAGTAGATCTAGCTGGTCTGTCATAATATAATATAGCATTAGATCTAGCTGGTCTGTCATAATATAATAGAGACAGTAGATCTAGCTGGTCTGTCATATATATAGAGACAGTAGATCTAGCTGGTCTGCATAATAATAGAGACTAGATCTAGCTGGTCTGTCATATATATAGAGACAGTATATCTAGCTGGTCTGTCATAATATAATAGAGACAGTAGATCTAGCTGGTCTGTCATAATAAATAGAGACATTAGTATCTGGTCTGTCATAATATAATAGAGACAGTATATCTAGCTGGTCTGTCATATATAATAGAGACAGTATCTAGCTGGTCTGTCATAATATAATAGAGACAGTAGATCTAGCTGGTCTGTCATAATTAATAGAGACATAGATCTAGCTGGTCTGTCATAATATAATAGAGACAGTAGATCTAGCTGGTCTGTCAATATATAATAGAGACAGTATATCTAGCTGGTCTGTCATAATATAATAGAGACAGTAGATCTAGCTGGTCTGTCATAATATAATAGAGACATTAGATCTAGCTGGTCTGTCATATATAATAGAGACAGTAGATCTAGCTGGTCTGTCATAATATAATAGAGACTGTAGATCTAGCTGGTCTGTCATAATATAATAGAGACATAGATCTAGCTGGTCTGTCATAATATAATAGAGACAGTAGATCTAGCTGGTCTGTCATAATATAATAGAGACAGTAGTTCTAGCTGGTCTGTCATAATATAATAGAGACATTAGATCTAGCTGGTCTGTCATAATATAATAGAGACATTAGATCTAGCTGGTCTGTCATAATATAATAGAGCAGTAGATCTAGCTGGTCTGTCATATATAATAGAGACAGTAGATCTAGCTGGTCTGTCATAATATAATAGAGACATAGATCTAGCTGGTCTGTCATAATATAAGAGAGACTAGATCTAGCTGGTCTGTCATAATATAATAGAGACACTAGATCTAGCTGGTCTGTCATAATATAACAGAGACATTAGATCTAGCTGGTCTGTCATAATATAATAGAGACAGTAGATCGATATGGTCTGTCATTATATAATAGAGACAGTAGATCTAGCTGGTCTATCATAATATAAAAGAGAAACTAGATCTAGCTGGTCTGTCATAATTTAATAGAGACAGTAGATCTAGCTGGTCTGTCATAATATAATAGAGACAGTAGATCTAGCTGGTCTGTCATAATATAATAGAGACATAGATCTAGCTGGTCTGTCATAATATAATAGAACTGTAGATCTAGCTGGTCTGTCATAATATAATAGAGACAGTATATCTAGCTGGTCTGTCATAATATAATAGAGACAGTAGATCTAGCTGGTCTGTCATAATATAATAGAGACATTAGATCTAGCTGGTCTGTCATAATATAAGACAGTAGATCTAGCTGGTCTGTCATAATTATAGAGACATTAGATCTAGCTGGTCTGTCATAATATAATAGAGACAGTAGATCTAGCTGGTCTGTCATAATATAATAGAGACAGTAGATCTAGCTGGTCTGTCATAATAATAGAGACTTAGATCTAGCTGGTCTGTCATAATAATAGAGACAGTATATCTAGCTGGTCTGTCATAATATAATAGAGACAGTAGATCTAGCTGGTCTGTCATAATATATAGAACAGTAGATCTAGCTGGTCTGTCATAATATAATAGAGACAGTAGATCTAGCTGGTCTGTCATAATATAATAGAGATGTAGATCTAGCTGGTCTGTCATAATATAAGAGACATTAGATCTAGCTGGTCTGTCATAATATAATAGAGACAGTATATCTAGCTGGTCTGTCATAATATAATAGAGACATATATCTAGCTGGTCTGTCATATATAATAGAGACAGTAGATCTAGCTGGTCTGTCATAATATAATAGAGACAGTAGATCTAGCTGGTCTGTCATAATATAATAGAGACTAGATCTAGCTGGTCTGTCATAATATAATAGAGACAGTAGATCTAGCTGGTCTGTCATAATATAATAGAGACAGTATATCTAGCTGGTCTGTCATAATATAATAGAGACAGTAGATCTAGCTGGTCTGTCATAATATAATAGAGACATTAGATCTAGCTGGTCTGTCATAATAGAGACAGTAGATCTAGCTGGTCTGTCATAATATAATAGAGACAGTAGATCTAGCTGGTCTGTCATAATATAATAGAGACATTCGATCTAGCTGGTCTGTCATATTAATAGAGACAGTAGATATAGCTGGTCTGTCATAAATAATAGAGACAGTATATCTAGCTGGTCTGTCATAATAAATAGAGACATATATCTAGCTGGTCTGTCATAATATAATAGAGACAGTAGATCTAGCTGGTCTGTCATAATATAATAGAGACAGTATATCTAGCTGGTCTGTCATAATATAATAGAGACAGTAGATCTAGCTGGTCTGTCATAATATAATAGAGACAGTATATCTAGCTGGTCTGTCATAATATAATAGAGACAGTAGATCTAGCTGGTCTGTCATAATTAATAGAGACATAGATCTAGCTGGTCTGTCATAATATAATAGAGACAGTAGATCTAGCTGGTCTGTCATAATATAATAGAGACTAGATCTAGCTGGTCTGTCATAATATAATAGAGACAGTAGATCTAGCTGGTCTGTCATAATAAAATAGAGACGTTAGATCTAGCTGGTCTGTCATAATATAATAGAGACAGTATATCTAGCTGGTCTGTCATAATATAATAGAGACAGTAGATCTAGCTGGTCTGTCATAATATAATAGAGACAGTAGATCTAGCTGGTCTGTCATAATATAATAGAGACATAGATCTAGCTGGCCTGTCATAATATAATAGAGACAGTAGATCTAGCTGGTCTGTCATAATATAATAGATACTGTAGATCTAGCTGGTCTGTCATAATAAATAGAGACATTAGATCTAGCTGGTCTGTCATAATATAATAGAGACAGTAGATCTAGCTGGTCTGTCATAATATAATAGAGACAGTAGATCTAGCTGGTCTGTCATAATATAATAGAGACATTAGATCTAGCTGGTCTGTCATAATATAATAGAGACAGTAGATCTAGCTGGTCTGTCATAATATAGAGACAGTAGATCTAGCTGGTCTGTCATAATATAATAGAGACAGTAGATCTAGCTGGTCTGTCATAATATAATAGAGACAGTAGATCTAGCTGGTCTGTCATAATATAATAGAGACAGTAGATCTAGCTGGTCTGTCATAATATAATAGAGACAGTAGATCTAGCTGGTCTGTCATAATATAATAGAGACAGTAGATCTAGCTGGTCTGTCATAATATAATAGAGACAGAGATCTAGCTGGTCTGTCATAATATAATAGAGACAGTTAGATCTAGCTGGTCTGTCATAATAATAGAGACATTAGATCTAGCTGTGTCATAATATAATAGAGACTTAGATCTAGCTGGTCTGTCATAATATAATAGAGACAGTAGATCTAGCTGGTCTGTCATAATATAATAGAGACAGTAGATCTAGCTGGTCTGTCATAATAAAATAGAGACATTAGATCTAGCTGGTCTGTCATAATATAATAGAGACAGTATATCTAGCTGGTCTGTCATAATATAATAGAGACAGTAGATCTAGCTGGTCTGTCATAATATAATAGAGACATTAGATCTAGCTGGTCTGTCATAATATAATAGAGACAGTATATCTAGCTGGTCTGTCATATATAATAGAGACAGTAGATCTAGCTGGTCTGTCATAATATAATAGAGACAGTAGATCTAGCTGGTCTGTCATAATATAATAGAGACAGTAGATCTAGCTGGTCTGTCATAATAAATAGAGACATAGATCTAGCTGGTCTGTCATAATATAATAGAGACATATATCTAGCTGGTCTGTCATAATATAATAGAGACAGTAGATCTAGCTGGTCTGTCATAATATAATAGAGACAGTAGATCTAGCTGGTCTGTCATAATATAATAGAGACAGTAGATCTAGCTGGTCTGTCATAATATAATAGAGACAGTAGATCTAGCTGGTCTGTCATAATATAATAGAGACATTAGATCTAGCTGGTCTGTCATAATATAATAGAGACAGTAGATCTAGCTGGTCTGTCATAATATAATAGAGACAGTAGATCTAGCTGGTCTGTCATAATATAATAGAGACAGTAGATCTAGCTGGTCTGTCATAATATAATAGAGACAGTAGATCTAGCTGGTCTGTCATAATATAATAGAGACATAGATCTAGCTGGTCTGTCATAATATAATAGAGACAGTATATCTAGCTGGTCTGTCATAATATAATAGAGACAGTATATCTAGCTGGTCTGTCATAATATAATAGAGACAGTAGATCTAGCTGGTCTGTCATAATGTAATAGAGACATTAGATCTAGCTGGTCTGTCATAATATAATAGAGACAGTAGATCTAGCTGGTCTGTCATAATATAATAGAGACTGTAGATCTAGCTGGTCTGTCATAATATAATAGAGACATTAGATCTAGCTGGTCTGTCATAATATAATAGAGACAGTATATCTAGCTGGTCTGTCATAATATAATAGAGACAGTAGATCTAGCTGGTCTGTCATAATATAATAGAGACAGTAGATCTAGCTGGTCTGTCATAATATAATAGAGACAGTAGATCTAGCTGGTCTGTCATAATATAATAGAGACAGTAGATCTAGCTGGTCTGTCATAATATAATAGAGACTAGATCTAGCTGGTCTGTCATAATATAATAGAGACATTATCTAGCTGGTCTGTCATAATATAATAGAGACAGTAGATCTAGCTGGTCTGTCATAATATAATAGAGACAGTAGATCTAGCTGGTCTGTCATAATATAATAGAGACAGTAGATCTAGCTGGTCTGTCATAATATAATAGAGACAGTAGATCTAGCTGGTCTGTCATAATATAATAGAGACAGTAGATCTAGCTGGTCATAAATATAGAGACAGTAGATCTAGCTGGTCTGTCATAATATAATAGAGACATAGATCTAGCTGGTGTCATAATATAATAGAGACAGTAGATCTAGCTGGTCTGTCATAATATAATAGAGACAGTAGATCTAGCTGGTCTGTCATAATATAATAGAGACTATAGATCTAGCTGGTCTGTCATAATATAATAGAGACAGTATATCTAGCTGGTCTGTCATAATATAATAGAGACAGTAGATCTAGCTGGTCTGTCATAATATAATAGAGACAGTAGATCTAGCTGGTCTGTCATAATATAATAGAGACTAGTTCTAGCTGGTCTGTCATAATATAATAGAGACTAGATCTAGCTGGTCTGTCATAATATAATAGAGACAGTATATCTAGCTGGTCTGTCATAATATAATAGAGACAGTAGATCTAGCTGGTCTGTCATAATATAATAGAGACAGTTAGATCTAGCTGGTCTGTCATAATATAATAGAGACAGTAGATCTAGCTGGTCTGTCATATATAATAGAGACAGTAGATCTAGCTGGTCTGTCATAATATAATAGAGACAGTAGATCTAGCTGGTCTGTCATAATATAATAGAGACAGTAGATCTAGCTGGTCTGTCATAATATAATAGAGACTAGATCTAGCTGGTCTGTCATAATATAATAGAGACATAGATCTAGCTGGTCTGTCATAATATAATAGAGACAGTATATCTAGCTGGTCTGTCATAATATAATAGAGACAGTAGATCTAGCTGGTCTGTCATAATATAATAGAGACAGTAGATCTAGCTGGTCTGTCATAATATAATAGAGACAGTAGATCTAGCTGGTCTGTCATAATATAATAGAGACATTAGATCTAGCTGGTCTGTCATAATATAATAGAGACAGTATCTAGCTGGTCTGTCATAATATAATAGAGATATAGATCTAGCTGGTCTGTCATAATATAATAGAGACAGTAGATCTAGCTGGTCTGTCATAATATAATAGAGACAGTAGATCTAGCTGGTCTGTCATAATATAATAGAGACAGTAGATCTAGCTGGTCTGTCATAATATAATAGAGACAGTAGATCTAGCTGGTCTGTCATATATAATAGAGACATTAGATCTAGCTGGTCTGTCATAATATAATAGAGACAGTAGATCTAGCTGGTCTGTCATAATATAATAGAGACAGTAGATCTAGCTGGTCTGTCATAATATAATAGAGACAGAGATCTAGCTGGTCTGTCATAATATAATAGAGATAGAGATCTAGCTGGTCTGTCATAATATAGAGACATTAGATCTAGCTGGTCTGTCATAATATAATAGAGACAGTATATCTAGCTGGTCTGTCATAATATAATAGAGACAGTAGATCTAGCTGGTCTGTCATAATATAATAGAGACAGTAGATCTAGCTGGTCTGTCATAATTAATAGAGACAGTAGATCTAGCTGGTCTGTCATAATATAATAGAGACAGTAGATCTAGCTGGTCTGTCATAATATAATAGAGACAGTAGATCTAGCTGGTCTGTCATAATATAATAGAGACAGTAGATCTAGCTGGTCTGTCATAATATAATAGAGACAGTTAGATCTAGCTGGTCTGTCATAATATAATAGAGACATTAGATCTAGCTGGTCTGTCATAATTAATAGAGACAGTAGATCTAGCTGGTCTGTCATAATATAATAGAGACATGATCTAGCTGGTCTGTCATAATATAATAGAGACAGTAGATCTAGCTGGTCTGTCATAATATAATAGACAGTAGATCTAGCTGGTCTGTCATAATATAATAGAGACAGTATATCTAGCTGGTCTGTCATAATATAATAGAGACAGTAGATCTAGCTGGTCTGTCATAATATAATAGAGACATAGATCTAGCTGGTCTGTCATAATATAATAGAGACAGTATATCTAGCTGGTCTGTCATATATAATAGAGACAGTTAGATCTAGCTGGTCTGTCATAATATAATAGAGACAGTAGATCTAGCTGGTCTGTCATAATATAATAGAGACTAGATCTAGCTGGTCTGTCATAATATAATAGAGACAGTAGATCTAGCTGGTCTGTCATATATAATAGAGACAGTAGATCTAGCTGGTCTGTCATAATATAATAGAGACTTAGATCTAGCTGGTCTGTCATAATATAATAGAGACAGTAGATCTAGCTGGTCTGTCATATATAATAGAGACAGTAGATCTAGCTGGTCTGTCATAATATAATAGAGACTGTAGATCTAGCTGGTCTGTCATAATATAATAGAGACATAGATCTAGCTGGTCTGTCATAATATAATAGAGACAGTAGATCTAGCTGGTCTGTCATAATATAATAGAGACAGTGATCTAGCTGGTCTGTCATAATATAATAGAGACATAGATCTAGCTGGTCTGTCATAATATAATAGAGACAGATCTAGCTGGTCTGTCATATATAATAGAGACAGTAGATCTAGCTGGTCTGTCATAATATAATAGAGACAGTAGATCTAGCTGGTCTGTCATAATATAATAGAGACAGTAGATCTAGCTGGTCTGTCATAATATAATAGAGACAGTAGATCTAGCTGGTCTGTCATAATATAATAGAGACATAGATCTAGCTGGTCTGTCATAATATAATAGAGACAGTAGATCTAGCTGGTCTGTCATAATATAATAGAGACAGTAGATCTAGCTGGTCTGTCATAATTAATAGAGACATAGATCTAGCTGGTCTGTCATAATATAATAGAGACATTAGATCTAGCTGGTCTGTCATAATATAATAGAGACAGTTAGATCTAGCTGGTCTGTCATAATATAATAGAGACAGTAGATCTAGCTGGTCTGTCATAATATAATAGAGACTAGATCTAGCTGGTCTGTCATAATATAATAGAGACAGTAGATCTAGCTGGTCTGTCATAATATAATAGACAGTAGATCTAGCTGGTCTGTCATAATATAATAGAGACAGTAGATCTAGCTGGTCTGTCATAATATAATAGAGACATTAGATCTAGCTGGTCTGTCATAATATAATAGAGACAGTAGATCTAGCTGGTCTGTCATAATATAATAGAGACAGTAGATCTAGCTGGTCTGTCATAATATAATAGAGACAGTAGATCTAGCTGGTCTGTCATAATATAATAGAGACAGTATATCTAGCTGGTCTGTCATATATAATAGAGACAGTAGATCTAGCTGGTCTGTCATAATATAATAGAGACAGTAGATCTAGCTGGTCTGTCATAATATAATAGAGACATAGATCTAGCTGGTCTGTCATAATATAATAGAGACAGTAGATCTAGCTGGTCTGTCATAATATAATAGAGACAGTAGATCTAGCTGGTCTGTCATAATATAATAGACAGTAGATCTAGCTGGTCTGTCATAATAATAGAGACAGTAGATCTAGCTGGTCTGTCATAATATAATAGAGACATTAGATCTAGCTGGTCTGTCATAATATAATAGAGACAGTAGATCTAGCTGGTCTGTCATAATATAATAGAGACAGTAGATCTAGCTGGTCTGTCATAATATAATAGAGACAGTAGATCTAGCTGGTCTGTCATAATATAATAGAGACATTAGATCTAGCTGGTCTGTCATAATATAATAGAGACAGTTAGATCTAGCTGGTCTGTCATAATATAATAGAGACAGTATATCTAGCTGGTCTGTCATAATATATAGAGATAGATCTAGCTGGTCTGTCATAATATAATAGAGACATTATCTAGCTGGTCTGTCATAATATAATAGAGACAGTAGATCTAGCTGGTCTGTCATAATATAATAGAGACAGTAGATCTAGCTGGTCTGTCATAATATAATAGAGACAGTAGATCTAGCTGGTCTGTCATAATATAATAGAGACAGTATATCTAGCTGGTCTGTCATAATATAATAGAGACAGTAGATCTAGCTGGTCTGTCATAATATAATAGAGACAGTAGATCTAGCTGGTCTGTCATAATATAATAGAGACAGTAGATCTAGCTGGTCTGTCATAATATAATAGAGACATTAGATCTAGCTGGTCTGTCATAATATAATAGAGACAGTAGATCTAGCTGGTCTGTCATAATATAGAGACAGTAGATCTAGCTGGTCTGTCATAATATAATAGAGACAGTAGATCTAGCTGGTCTGTCATAATATAATAGAGACAGTAGATCTAGCTGGTCTGTCATAATATAATAGAGACATAGATCTAGCTGGTCTGTCATAATATAATAGAGACAGTAGATCTAGCTGGTCTGTCATAATATAATAGAGACAGTATATCTAGCTGGTCTGTCATAATATAATAGAGACTAGATCTAGCTGGTCTGTCATAATATAATAGAGACAGTAGATCTAGCTGGTCTGTCATAATATAATAGAGACAGTAGATCTAGCTGGTCTGTCATAATATAATAGAGACAGTAGATCTAGCTGGTCTGTCATAATATAATAGAGACAGTAGATCTAGCTGGTCTGTCATAATATAATAGATACGTAGATCTAGCTGGTCTGTCATAATATAATAGAGACAGTAGATCTAGCTGGTCTGTCATAATATAATAGAGACAGTAGATCTAGCTGGTCTGTCATAATATAATAGAGACAGTAGATCTAGCTGGTCTGTCATAATATAATAGAGACAGTAGATCTAGCTGGTCTGTCATAATATAATAGAGACAGTAGATCTAGCTGGTCTGTCATAATATAATAGAGACAGTATATCTAGCTGGTCTGTCATATATAATAGAGACAGTAGATCTAGCTGGTCTGTCATAATATAATAGAGACATAGATCTAGCTGGTCTGTCATAATATAATAGAGACAGTATATCTAGCTGGTCTGTCATAATATAATAGAGACAGTAGATCTAGCTGGTCTGTCATAATATAATAGAGACAGTAGATCTAGCTGGTCTGTCATAATATAATAGAGACAGTAATCTAGCTGGTCTGTCATAATATAATAGAGACAGTAGATCTAGCTGGTCTGTCATATATAATAGAGACAGTAGATCTAGCTGGTCTGTCATAATATAATAGAGACTAGATCTAGCTGGTCTGTCATAATATAATAGAGACAGTAGATCTAGCTGGTCTGTCATAATATAATAGAGACAGTAGATCTAGCTGGTCTGTCATATATAATAGAGACAGTAGATCTAGCTGGTCTGTCATAATATAATAGAGACAGTAGATCTAGCTGGTCTGTCATAATATAATAGAGACAGTAGATCTAGCTGGTCTGTCATATATAATAGAGACAGTAGATCTAGCTGGTCTGTCATAATATAATAGAGACAGTATATCTAGCTGGTCTGTCATAATATAAGAGACATAGATCTAGCTGGTCTGTCATAATATAATAGAGACAGTAGATCTAGCTGGTCTGTCATAATATAATAGAGACATAAATCTAGCTGGTCTGTCATAATATAATAGAGACAGTAGATCTAGCTGGTCTGTCATAATATAATAGAGACAGTAGATCTAGCTGGTCTGTCATAATATAATAGAGACAGTAGATCTAGCTGGTCTGTCATAATTAATAGAGACAGTAGATCTAGCTGGTCTGTCATAATATAATAGAGACAGTAGATCTAGCTGGTCTGTCATAATATAATAGAGACAGTAGATCTAGCTGGTCTGTCATAATATAATAGAGACATAGATCTAGCTGGTCTGTCATAATATAATAGAGACAGTAGATCTAGCTGGTCTGTCATAATATAATAGAGACAGTAGATCTAGCTGGTCTGTCATAATATAATAGAGACAGTAGATCTAGCTGGTCTGTCATAATATAATAGAGACAGTATATCTAGCTGGTCTGTCATAATATAATAGAGACAGTAGATCTAGCTGGTCTGTCATAATATAATAGAGACAGTAGATCTAGCTGGTCTGTCATAATATAATAGAGACAGTAGATCTAGCTGGTCTGTCATAATATAATAGAGACAGTAGATCTAGCTGGTCTGTCATAATATAATAGAGACAGTAGATCTAGCTGGTCTGTCATAATATAAGACAGTAGATCTAGCTGGTCTGTCATAATATAATAGAGACAGTAGATCTAGCTGGTCTGTCATAATATAATAGAGACAGTTATCTAGCTGGTCTGTCATAATATAATAGAGACATAGATCTAGCTGGTCTGTCATAATATAATAGAGACTAGATCTAGCTGGTCTGTCATAATATAATAGAGACAGTAGATCTAGCTGGTCTGTCATAATATAATAGAGACATGTAGATCTAGCTGGTCTGTCATAATATAGAGACATAGATCTATAATATATATAGAAATCTAGCTGGTCTGTCATAATATAATAGAGACAGTAGATCTAGCTGGTCTGTCATAATATAATAGAGACAGTAGATCTAGCTGGTCTGTCATAATAAATAGAGACAGTTATCTAGCTGGTCTGTCATAATATAATAGAGACAGTAGATCTAGCTGGTCTGTCATAATATAATAGAGACAGTAGATCTAGCTGGTCTGTCATAATATAATAGAGACATAGATCTAGCTGGTCTGTCATAATATAATAGAGACAGTAGATCTAGCTGGTCTGTCAATATATAATAGAGACAGTAGATCTAGCTGGTCTGTCATAATATAATAGAGACAGTAGATCTAGCTGGTCTGTCATAATATAATAGAGACATAGATCTAGCTGGTCTGTCATAATATAATAGAGACAGATCTAGCTGGTCTGTCATAATATAATAGAGACAGTAGATCTAGCTGGTCTGTCATAATATAATAGAGACAGTAGATCTAGCTGGTCTGTCATAATATAATAGAGACAGTAGATCTAGCTGGTCTGTCATAATATAATAGAGACAGTAGATCTAGCTGGTCTGTCATAATATAATAGAGACAGTATATCTAGCTGGTCTGTCATAATATAATAGAGACATAGATCTAGCTGGTCTGTCATAATATAATAGAGACAGTAGATCTAGCTGGTCTGTCATAATATAATAGACAGTAGATCTAGCTGGTCTGTCATAATTAATAGAGACAGTAGATCTAGCTGGTCTGTCATAATATAATAGAGACAGTATATCTAGCTGGTCTGTCATAATATAATAGAGATAGATCTAGCTGGTCATAATATATAGAGACAGTAGATCTAGCTGGTCTGTCATAATATAATAGAGACAGTATATCTAGCTGGTCTGTCATAATATAATAGAGACAGTAGATCTAGCTGGTCTGTCATAATATAATAGAGACAGTAGATCTAGCTGGTCTGTCATAATATAATAGAGACATAGATCTAGCTGGTCTGTCATAATATAATAGAGACAGTAGATCTAGCTGGTCTGTCATAATATAATAGAGACAGTAGATCTAGCTGGTCTGTCATAATAAATAGAGACAGTAGATCTAGCTGGTCTGTCATAATATAATAGAGACAGTAGATCTAGCTGGTCTGTCATATATAATAGAGACAGTAGATCTAGCTGGTCTGTCATAATATAATAGAGACAGTAGATCTAGCTGGTCTGTCATAATATAATAGAGACTAGATCTAGCTGGTCTGTCATAATATAATAGAGACAGTAGATCTAGCTGGTCTGTCATAATATAATAGAGACAGATAGATCTAGCTGTCTGTCATAATATAATAGAGACAGTAGATCTAGCTGGTCTGTCATAATATAATAGAGACAGTAGATCTAGCTGGTCTGTCATAATAAATAGAGACAGTAGATCTAGCTGGTCTGTCATAATATAATAGAGACAGTATATCTAGCTGGTCTGTCATATATAATAGAGACAGTAGATCTAAGTCTGGTCTGTCTTAATATAATAGAGACAGTATATCTAGCTGAATCTGTCATAATATAATAGAGACAGTAGATCTAGCTAGGTCTGTCATAATATAATAGAGACATTCGATCTAGCTGGTCTGTCATGATATAATAGAGGACAGTAGATCTAGCTGGTCTTTCATGATATAATAGAGACAGTAGATTCTAGGCTGGTCTGTCATAATATAATAGAGACTAGTAGATTCTAGCTGGTCTGTCATAATATAATAGATACATGTAGATCTAGCTGGTCTATCATAATATAATAGAGGCAGTAGATCTAGCTGGTCTGTCATAATATAATAGAGACAGTATATCTAGCTGGTCTGTCATAATATAATAGAGACAGTATATCTAGCTGGTCTGTCATAATATAATAGAGACATTAGATCTAGCTGGTCTGTCATAATATAATAGAGACAGTAGATCTAGATGGTCTGTCATAATATAATAGAGACAGTAGATCTAGCTGGTCTGTCATAATATAATAGAGACTGTAGATCTAGCTGGTCTGTCATAAATAATAGAGACAGTAGATCTAGCTGGTCTGTCATAATATAATAGAGACAGTAGATCTAGCTGGTCTGTCATAATATAATAGAGACAAGTAGATCTAGCTGGTCTGTCATAATATAATAGAGACAGTAGATCTAGCTGGTCTGTCATAATATAATAGAGACATTAGATCTAGCTGGTCTGTCATAATGTAATAGAGACATTAGATCTAGCTGGTCTGTCATAATATAATAGAGACAGTAGATCTAGCTGTCCTGTCATAATATAATAGAGACAGTAGATCTAGCTGGTCTGTCATAATATAATAGAGACCTAGATCTAGCTGGTCTGTCATAAATATAATAGAGACAGTAGATCTAGCTGCGTCTGTCATAATATAATAGAGACAGTAGATCTAGCTGGTCTGTCCTAATATAATAGATACAGTAGATCTAGCTGGTCTGTCATTAATATAATAGAGACAGTAGATCTAGCTGGTCTGTCATAATATAATAGAGACATTAGATCTAGCTGGTCTGTCATAATATAATAGAGACAGTAGATCTAGCTGGTCTGTCATAATATAATAGAGACAGTAGATCTAGCTGGTCTGTCATAATATAGAGACATAGATCTAGCTGGTCTGTCATAATATAATAGAGACAGTAGATCTAGCTGGTCTGTCATAATATAAGAGACAGTAGATCTAGCTGGTCTGTCATAATATAATAGACAGTAGATCTAGCTGGTCTGTCATAATATAATAGAGACATTAGATCTAGCTGGTCTGTCATAATATAAGAGACATAGATCTAGCTGGTCTGTCATAATATAATAGAGACATAGATCTAGCTGGTCTGTCATAATATAATGAGACATAGATCTAGCTGGTCTGTCATAATATAGAGACAGTATATCTAGCTGGTCTGTCATAATATAATAGAGACAGTAGATCTAGCTGGTCTGTCATAATATAATAGAGACAGTAGATCTAGCTGGTCTGTCATAATATAATAGAGACAGTATATCTAGCTGATCTGTCATAATATAATAGAGAGAGTAGATCTAGCTGGTCTGTCATAATATAATAGAGACAGTAGATCTAGCTGGTCTGTCATAATATAATAGAGACAGTAGATCTAGCTGGTCTGTCATAATATAATAGAGACAGTAGATCTAGCTGGTCTTGTCATAATATAATAGAGACATTAGATCTAGCTGGTCTGTCATAATATAATAGAGACAGTAGATCTCGCTGGTCTGTTCATAATATAATAGAAACAGTAGATTTAGCTGGTCTAAGTCATTATATAATCAAGAGACAGTCTATCTAGCTGGTCTGTCATAATATAATAGAGACATTAGATCTAGCTGGTTCTGTCATAATATAATAGAGACATTAGATCTAGCTGGTCTGTCATAATATAATAGAGACAGTAGATCTAGCTGGTCCTGTCATAATATAATAGAGACAGTAGATCTAGCTGGTCTGTCATAATATAATAGAGACAGTAGATCTAGCTGGTCTGTCATAATATAATAGAGACAGTAGATCTAGCTGGGCTGTCATATATAATAGATACTGTAGATCTAGCTGGTCTGTCATAATATAATAGAGACATTAGATCTAGCTGGTCTGTCATAATATAATAGAGACAGTATATCTAGCTGGTCTGTCATAATATAATAGAGACAGTAGATCTAGCTGGTCTGTCATAATATAATAGAGACAGTAGATCTAGCTGGTCTGTCATAATATAATAGAGACATTAGATCTAGCTGGTTTGTAATAATATAATAGAGACAGTAGATCTAGCTGGTCTGTCATAATATAATAGAGGAATTAGATCTAGCTGGTCTGTCATAATATAATAGAGACAGTAGATCTAGCTGGTCTGTCATAATATAATTAGAGACAGTAGATCTAGCTGGTCTGTCATAATATAATAGAACATGTAGATCTAGCTGGTCTGTCATAATATAATAGAGACAGTAGATCTAGCTGTTCTGTCATAATATAATAGAGACAGTAGATCTAGCTGGTCTGTCATAATATAATAGAGACAGTAGATCTAGCTGATCTGTCATAATATAATAGAGACAGTAGATCTAGCTGGTCTGTCATAATATAATAGAGACATTAGATCTAGCTGGTCTGTCATAATATAATAGAGACAGTATATCTAGCTGGTCTGTCATAATATAATAGAGACAGTAGATCTAGCTGGTCTGTCATAATATAATAGAGACAGTAGATCTAGCTGGTCTGTCATAATATAATAGAGACATTAGATCTAGCTGGTCTGTCATAATATAATAGAGACAGTAGATCTAGCTGGTCTGTCATAATATAATAGAGACAGTAGATCTAGCTGGTCTGTCAATAATATAATAGAGCATAGATCTAGCTGGTCTGTCATAATATAATAGAGACAGCTAGATCTAGCTGGTCTGTCATAATATAATAGAGACATTAGATCTAGCTGGTCTGTCATAATATAATAGAGACATTAGATCTAGCTGGTCTGTTATAATATAATAGAGACAGTAGATCTAGCTGGTCTGTCAATATAATAGACAGTAGAGACAGTAGATCTAGCTGGTCTTTCATAATATAATAGAGACAGTATATCTAGCTGAACTGTCATAATATAATAGAGAGAGTAGATCTAGCTGGTCTGTCATTATATAATAGAGACAGTAGATCTAGCTGGTCTGTCATAATATAATAGAGACAGTAGATCTAGCTGGTCTGTCATAATATAATAGAGACAGTAGATCTAGCTGGTCTGTCATAATATAATAGAGACAGTAGATCTAGCTGGTCTGTCATAATATAATAGAGACAGTAGATCTAGCTGGTCTGTCATAATATAATAGAGACATTAGATCTAGCTGGTCTGTCATAATGTAATAGAGACATTAGATCTAGCTGGTCTGTCATAATATAATAGAGACAGTAGATCTAGCTGGTCCTGTCATAATATAATAGATACTGTAGATCTAGCTGGTCTGTCATAATATAATAGAGACATTAGATCTAGCTGGTCTGTCATAATATAATAGAGACAGTAGATCTAGCTGGTCTGTCATAATATAATAGAGACAGTAGATCTAGCTGGTCTGTCATAATATGATAGAGACAGTAGATCTAGCTGGTCTGTCATAATATGATAGAGACAGTAGATCTAGCTGGTCTGTCATAATATAATAGAGACAGTAGATCTAGCTGGTCTGTCATAATATAATAGAGACAGTAGATCTAGCTGGTCTGTCATAATATAATAGAGACAGTCGATCTAGCTGGTCTGTCATAATATAATAGAGACAGTAGATCTAGCTGGTCTGTCATAATATAATAGAGACATTAGATCTAGCTGGTCTGTCATAATGTAATAGATACATTAGATCTAGCTGGTTGTCATAATATAATAGAGACAGTAGATCTAGCTGGTCCTGTCATAATATAATAGATACGGTAGATCTAGCTGGTCTGTCATAATATAATAGAGACAGTAGATCTAGCTGTCTGTCATAATATAATAGATGACAGTAGATCTAGCTGGTCTGTCATAATATAATAGAGACATTAGATCTAGCTGGTCTGTCATAATATAATAGGAGACAGTAGTATCTAGCTGGTCTGTCATAATATAATAGATACTGTAGATCTAGCTGGTCTGTCATAATATAATAGATACATTAGATCTAGCTGGTATGTCATAATATAATAGAGACAGTAGATCTAGCTGGTCCTGTCATAATATAATAGATACTGTAGATCTAGCTGATCTGTCATAATATAATAGAGACATTAGATCTAGCTGGTCTGTCATAATGTAATAGAGACAGTAGATCTAGCTGGTCTGTCATAATATAATAGAGACAGTAGATCTAGCTGGTTTGTAATAATATAATAGAGACAGTAGATCTAGCTGGCCTGTCATTTTATAATAGAGACAGTAGATCTAGCTGGCCTGTCATAATATAATATATACTGTAGATCTATCTGGTCTGTCAAAATATAATAGAGACAGTAGATCTAGCTGGTCTGTCATAATATAATAGAGACAGTAGATCTAGCTGGTTTGTCATAATATAATAGAGACAATAGATCTAGCTGGTCTGTCATAATATAATAGAGACAGTATATCTAGCTGGTCTGTCATACCTTAAGGGAAGTCTGGGACGGGAGCCGTATGGTTAGTGAAGAAAGTCCCATTGCAAATGTACGGTCCCTTACCTGACGTCTTAATACGTCGCAGAAAATCGCGGACGGCGTCGGGCCGTGGGCGGCGGAGAGCTCTTTCAGGAAGTCACTCAAAAAAACGTTTCGGAATTTCGGTTTCCGTTTTATAAAAATGACAAATTTTTGACTTTTTTCTGCATTCTCGAAAATTCCCACAAGAGGGAAAATAAATCATATTGCAGGCGCACGAGCACGTGGCAAACGAGCGCGGCCTTTTCTCCTAAACTGAAAATATTTCGAAGACGAAACTCGGCGAGCGTAGGTTTGGAGTAATGGGCAGTTGGCCCCGAACAAGATGGCGTCGAGACCTCGGCGCTTTTTGAGTTATGGCTATTATTCTGGGATTAAAGGGTTAAAACGCAAGTAGGGTGCTAATTTGACCGCTTCATGTCAAAGTACATAAGCATACGGTGTCAGGAAAAAAGAACCAGCCATTTATCTATCGTAATTTAAGAGAAATCGTACATTGACCGTTTGGTGATGTTCACAAAGAGGAATTTTTTTTTCAAAAAAATCACAGATCCAGTTGCAGTGTGTTCAGACGTAACATTTTTAAAGTGGGTCTCGAAGCTCTGCGAGAATCCTGTGATTTTATATGATTTTATGAAATAACACACACTCATTTAACCCTCTTTAAATAAGTCAGTTCTTAACATAAAGACTTAAAACTCAATATTATATAAGAGCCTACGCCAAGGAGGGTATGTGTTCACTTTCAGCTTCCTATGTCAACTGGAAGTACCTTAAAATTGTGCCACAGGGTCAGGTTTGAAGGGTAATAAGGTCAGATCTTTTCAAAACTTCACTTGTGTGATTAGACAACCCTCATGAACTGTAATCAGTCATTTTTCCCTACAGATGTCAAAGAAAAGCTCTCTCACACAAACACACACACACAAAAAGGAAGGATGGAGTGAAAAAGTACGGTGCTTAAAGACACACAAAGCCCTACAATGGCATTACTATTATCTCCTAGGCCGTGCCGAGTTCAACGAGACGCCCCGCTTGACCGTAGCTCGCTCGGTCTGAGCGCAGCGACCGTTACAAGAGAACGGACACAAATGACCTTTTGACCTCAATGTCAATTTCATTTGCTTTTGGGACACAGAGAGAGAACCGTTAAGGTTAGAAACACAATTTCACCTCAGGAGTGTTCTTAAGGTCCTCCCGATCTGTGCAAGCCTAACCCTGACCTTGTGGCATTAACCCTTCACAGTTAAAAGAAGGTGTTTACATCAAATAGTTTACAATGAAATGTCTCCCCATTGGAATACATTGACTGCACCTCTAAATTCAACCTAAAGCCTATGTGGGTTATGATTGTCTTATGAACCTGTCTTTGATGTCAGTCCATCAAGCCACCATGAGGTCTACCTGTGTCGATTCTAAGCTTCCTGGAGCAACCGGAAGTGGTTAAATCACCCTAAAAGTGTTTGCCATAGCCAACCTGCAGTTTGAGAGAAATAGTGCATTCAGCCCTATGTAAATCAGTCAATTTTTAACATACAGACTTAAAACTCAGGATTCTGTAACAGCCTACTCCAGTGATGATATGTGTTTATTTATAGCTTCCTGTGACAACCGGAAGTGCCATAACTGGTGTCAAATGGGCTGTTTCGAAGGGTTAAAAATGTCAAATCTTTCCAAAACTTCATATATGTGAATAGACAACCCTCATGAACTGTAAATCAGTTCCTTCATCCCATCAGATTTCAACAAAAAAAAATACACACCGACACAGAAATGATGGAGGGACACACTGAGGGGCTAAGAGGCAGACAGTGCCTGCAGTAGTTACTTTTGTTCCAACTTTTAAAGAACCGTCAGACCTAGAGTTCTGAAAATTTACAAACCTGTTCTAGACCTCAGGTCGATTGTGCACGGTGAATTATATGACTCTAGAAGGTTCTCGGATCGATAAAAAGCCTCGTGTATTTGCCATGTTTTCAATTCATTTTGACCTCAACGAAACGGACGACCTTTAGAAAAGTCCCAGAGTCTCAAGACTAGGTGCGTTGAAACCGGCTCGGCCCATAGAGACAGACCCCAACGAGCCTGTTTGATTGCTCATTCAAGGACCCCGTAGCAAGGCAATGAAAAAAGTGGAATTTCAGCACCAATTAGGGTTTTGCTCGGGCACCGAATGACCTATCGAGCCGAAACTTGGGATTCGAGGTCGCTTCACATAGGGCTAAACATAATGTGTGAACTGGACCCGCAGCTAGAACATAACTACGTATTATTTGTTTTATTATGGTTTAAATGGAAGGCGCTGTGAATTTTGGGCCTGCTCTGAAATATGTTATAGTTGGCATCTAAAGGAGTTGGAAAAAGTGAGTTTGGAGTCAGATGGTATCAGTTTGGTGTCTGAAAATATCTATTTGACTGATGGACACTGACTTGCTCGTTGACTTTTGTACATTTGCAATATGTTTCAACGGGGAGGTACCATGAGGAAAAAGCGACATGATGAAATTTCACGAAACGAGCGATGGAGAGGAACCACTATCACTGCCCGGCCATCCTGAGGTCATCAGACCGTTGACTTTTGCATTTCTAAAGTATTTAAGAGAATGTACGTTACATTTGCAATATGATTCAACATCACATCATATTGCAAATGCACGTTAGATTTGCAATATGATGTGATGTTGAATCATATTGCAAATGTAACGTGCATTCTTTAAATACTTTAGAAATACAAAAGTCAACGTCCTGATGACCTCAGGATGGCCGGGCAGTGATAGTGGTTCCTCTCCAACGCTCGTTGCGTGAAATTTCATCATGTCGATTTTGGTGATGGTACCCCCGCGTTGAAACATATTGCAAATGTACAAAAGTCGACTAGCAAGTCAACTAGCAAGTGTCAACAAAAGTCAACTAGCAAGTGTCCATCAGTCAATTGGATATTTTCAGACACCAAACTGATACCATCTGACTCCAAACTCACTTTTTACAACTCCTTTAGAAGCCAACTATCACATATTTCAGAGCAGGCCCAAAATTCACAGCGCCTTCCATGAATGCACCAAAATAGCATTCTGAAATCACCACTAAAATGACATTGCCATATTCTCCAGGCCGTGCCGAGTTCAACGGGATGCCCCGCTTGACCGTAGCTCGCTCGGTCTGAGCGCAGCGACCGTTACAAGAGAACGGACACAAATGACCTTTTGACCTCAATGTCAATTTCATTTGCTTTTGGGAGACAGAGAGAGAACCGTTAAGGTTAGAAGCACAATTTCACCTCAGGAACAATCCTAAGGTCCTCCCGATCTGTGCAAGCCTAACCTTGACCTTGTGGCATTAACCCTTCACAGTTAAAAGAAGGCGTTTACATCAAACATTTTACAATGACATTTCGCCCCATAGGAATACATTGACTGCTCCTCTAAATTCAACCTGAAGCCTATGTGGGTTATGAATGTCTTATGAACCTGTCTTTGATAACAATCCATCAGGCTACTATGAGGTCTACCTGTGTTGATTTTAAGCTACCTGGAGCAACCGGAAGTGGTTAAAATCACCCTAAAAATTGTCCAGATATACATGACTTGCAATTTTGAAAATCACTGCATTCAACCCTATGTAGATCAGTCAATTCTTAACGTATAGACTTAAAACTCAGGATTCTGTAACAGCATACCCCAGTCAAGATATGTGTTTACCTATAGCTTCCTGTGCCAACCGGAAGTGCCTTAAAATGGTGTCATGGTGCTGTTTCGAAGGGTTAAAAAGGTCAGAACTTTTCAAAACTTCATTTGTGTGATTAGACAACCCTCATGAACTGTACATCAGTCACTTCTCTAAGCAGATGTCAAAGGAAAGCTCTCTCTCACACACAAACACACACAAAAAGCAATGATGGAGTGAAAAAGTATGGTGCTTAAAGACACACAAAGCCTGCAATGGCATGACTATTATCTCCAGGCCGTGCCGAGTTCAACGAGATGCCCCGCTTGACCGTAGCTCGCTCGGTCTGAGAGCAGCGACCGTTACAAGAGAACGGACCCAAATGACCCTTTGACCTCAATGTCAATTTTATTTGCTTTTGGGAGACAGAGAGAGAACCGTTAAGGTTAGAAACACAATTTCACCTCAGGAATGTTCTTAAGGTCCTCCCGATCTGTGCAAGCCTAACTTTGACCTTGTGGCATTAACCCTTCACAGTTAAAAGAAGGTGTTTACATCAAACAGTTTACAATGACATTTCGCCCCATAGGAATACATTGACTGCTCCCCTAAATTCAACCTGAAGCCTATGTGGGTTATGAATGTCTTATGAACCTGTCTTTGATGACAGTCCATTAGGCCACCATGAGGTCTACCTGTGTCGATTCTAAGCTTCCTGGAGCAACCGGAAGTGGTTAAAATCACCCTAAAAGTGTTTGCAATAAGCACCCTGCAATTTGAGAGAAATAGTGCATTCAGCCCTATGTAAATCAGTCAATTTTAACATATAGACTTAAAACTCAGGATTCTGTAACAGCATACTCCAGTGAGTATATGTCTTTACTTTCAGCTTCCTGTGCCAACCGGAAGTGCCATAATTGGTGTCAAATGGGCTGTTTTGAATGGTTAAAAATGTCAAATCTTTCCAAAACTTCATATTTGTGATTAGGCAACCCTCCTGAACTGTAAATCAGTCATTAGTCCCATCAGATTTCAAAGAAAAATTTACACACCCAAACAGAAATGATGGAGGGACACACTGAGGGGCTAAGAGGCAGACAGTGCCTGTGGTAGTTACTTTTGTTCCAACTTTTAAAGAACCGTCAGACCTAGAGTTCTGAAAATTTACAAACCTGTTCTAGACCTCAGGTCGATTGTGCACGGTGAGTTATGTGGCTCTAGAAGGTTCTCAGACCGATAAACAGCCTCGTGTATTTGCTATGTTTTCAATTCATTTTCAGCTCAACGAAACGGACGACATTTAGAAAAGTCCCAGAGTCTCAAGACTAGGTGCATTGAAACCGGCTCGGCCCATAGAGACGGACCTCAACGATTCTGTCCGATTGCTCATTCAAGCACCCCGTAGCAAGGCATGGAAAAAAGTGGATTTTCAGCACCAATTAGGGTTTTGCTCGGGCACCGAATGACCTATCGAGCCGAAACTTGGGATTCCAGGTCGCCTCACATAGGGCTAAACATAATGTGAATATTGGACCCGCAGCTAGAACATAACTACGTATTATTTGTTTTATTATGGTTTAAATGGAAGGCGCTGTGAATTTTGGGCCTGCTCTGAAATATGTGATAGTTGGCTTCTAAAGGAGTTGGTAAAAGTGAGTTTGGTGTCAGATGGTATCAGTTTGGTGTCTGAATATATCTAATTGACTGATGGACACCGACTTGCTACTTGACTTTTGTACATTTGCAATATGTTTCAACGGGGGGGGTACCATCACAAAAAGCGACATGATGAAATTTAACACAACGAGCGATGGAGAGGAACCACTATCACTGCCCGGCCATCCTGAGGTCATCAGGACGTTGACTTTTGCATTTCTAAAGTATTTAAGAGAATGTACGTTACATTTGCAATATGATTCAACATCACATCATATTGCAAATGCACGTTAGATTTGCAATATGATTCAACACATCATATTGCAAATGTAACAGTGTGTGTTATGTTTGCAATATGATTCAACACATCATATTGCAAACGTAACAGTGTGTGTTATGTTTGCAATATGATTCAACACATCATATTGCAAATGTAACAGTGTGTGTTATGTTTGCAATATGATCCAACACATCATATTGCAAACGTAACAGTGTGTGTTATGTTTGCAATATGATTCAACACATCATATTGCAAATATAACAGTGTGTGTTTGCAATATGATTCAACAGTGTGTTATGTTTGCAATATGATGTGGTGTTTTTCACTGTTGAATCATATGCAAATGTAACGTGCATTCTTTAAATAAACCCTATGTGGGTTATGAATGTCTTATGAACCTGTCTTCAATGACAATCCATCAAGCCACTATGAGGTCTACCTGTGTTGATTCTAAGCTTCCTGGAGCAACCGGAAGTGATAAAATCACCCTAAAAGGGTTTTGCCATACCCAACCAGCAGTTTGTGATATATAGTGCATTCAACCCTGTGTAAATCAGTCAGTTCTTAACGTATAGACTTAAAACTCAGGATTCTGTAAAAGCATACCCCGATCAGGATAGGTATTTACTTATAGCTTCCTGTGCCAACCGGAAGTGCCTTAAAATGGGGTCATAGGTGCTGTTTCAAAGGGTTAAAAAAGTCAGATCTTTCCAAAACTTTAAGTGTGTGATTAGGCAACCCTCATGAAGTGTAAATCAGTCATTTCTCTAAACAGATGTCAAAGAAAAGCTCACACACACACACACAAGTCCAAACTGTTCGTGCACCTGGTATTTTTTTGGGGTTACCAGGTGCCAAGTTTCAAGATGGTTGAAATTGCGTTTAGGGGCATCCAGACCTCCATACCCGCTCTGGGAGCACTATTCTACGGCCAAAAATCAATGGGTCCTGGCCTGAGTGATTTATGGAGGTTTGGGGGGTGATACGTTTTTTCTAATTTATTCACATTTTTGACTTCGTATTAAATCAGATTGCAAATGCACAAAACATATTCCTTAAGTACAAGTAAACATTTATAAAAAATTATGATAGTAAAATGTGACTAAAGTATTTTCATACAGTTCTTATATATGTGTAATTGACGTAAAAATCGAAAGAATTTCAAAAAACGGTCCAGAAAGCACTTTTTTAAATGGAATATACGTTTTTTTCCACATTTTTAACATTTTTGACTTGTAACTTTTGACTTTTGACTTCCTATGAAATCACATTCCAAATGCATAAAACATATTCCTTAAGTACAAGTAAACATTTATAAAAAATGATGACAGTAAAATGTGACTAAAGTATTTTCATACAGTTCTTATACATGTGTAATTGACATAAAAATCGAAAGAATTTCAAAAAACGGTCCAGAAAGCACTTGTTTAAAGGGGGTGATACATTTTTTCCAAATATTTGACATTTTTGACTTTTGACTTTTGACTTCCTATGAAATCACATTCCAAATGCACAAAACATATTCCTTAAGTCCAAATAAAAATGTCCAAAAAATTATGTTAATAAAATTTGACAAAAGTATTTTCATACAGTTCTTACACATGTGTAATTGACATAAAAATCGAAAGAATTTCGAAAAACGGTCCAGAAAGCACTTTTTTAAAGGGGGTGATACATTTTTTCCAAATATTTGACATTTTTGACTTTTGACTTTTGACTTCCTATGAAATCACATTCCAAATGCACAAAACATATTCCTTAAGTCCAAATAAAAATGTCCAAAAAATTATGTTAATAAAATTTGACAAAAGTATTTTCATACAGTTCTTACACATGTGTAATTGACATAAAAATCGAAAGAATTTCGAAAAACGGTCCAGAAAGCACTTTTTTAAAGGGGGTGATACGTTTTTTCCAAATTTTTGACATTTTTGACTTTTGACTTTTGACTTCCTAAGAAATCACATTCCAAATGCACAAAACATATTCCTTAAGACCAAATAAAAATGTAAAAAAAATTGTTAATAAAATTTGACAAAAGTATTTTCATACAGTTCTTACACATGTGTAATTGACATAAAAATCGAAAGAATTTCGAAAAACGGTCCAGAAAGCACTTTTTTAAGGGGGTGATAAGTTTTTGCCAAAACTTTCAATATTTCAAAATTTCAAAATATGACTCTTGGGTCTTGACTTGCGTTACAGTAAGCCTATGAAAAATTAAGATGGAACACACTCGCCCACTATAGGATTTTTGGGGTGTTACACAGCTCATTTACAATATGGCATTTGTCATCAACTTTGGACGAAACAGCGCCGGATGTAATATGAAATCCCACACAATCCCATCGTGTATATGGTCCGCTCGGTGCCAATAAGTTGCCATGTTATTTTGTACAATTGAGGGGGGACTTCCCTTACATACCATAATAGAGACAGTAGATCTAGCTGGTCTGTCATAATATAATATATAATGTAGATCTAGCTGGATTGTCGTAATATAATAGATACTGTAGATCTAGCTGGTCTGTCATAATATAATAGAGACAGTAGATCTAGCTGGTCTGTCATAATAGAATAGAGACAGTATATCTAGCTGAACTGTCATAATATAATAGAGAGAGTAGATCTATCTGGTCTGTCATAATATAATAGAGACAGTAGATCTAGCTGATCTGTCATAATATAATAGAGACAGTAGATCTAGCTGGTCTGTCATAATATAATAGAGACATTCGATCTAGCTGGTCTGTCATGATATAATAGAGACAGTAGATCTACCTGGTCTTTCATAATATAATAGAGACAGTAATTCTAGCTGGTCTGTCATAATATAATAGATACTGTAGATCTAGCTGGTCTATCATAATATAATAGAGACAGTAGATCTAGCTGAACTGTCATAATATAATAGAGAGAGTAGATCTAGCTGATCTGTCATAATATAATAGAGACATTAGATCTAGCTGGTCTGTCATAATGTAATAGAGACAGTAGATCTAGCTGGTCTGTCATAATATAATAGAGACAGTAGATCTAGCTGGTTTGTCATAATATAATAGAGACAGTAGATCTAGCTGGCCTGTCATTATATAATAGAGACAGTAGATCTAGCTGGTCTGTCATAATATAATAGAGACAGTAGATCTAGCTGGTCTGTCATAATATAATAGATACTGTAGATCTAGCTGGTCTATCATAATATAATAGAGGCAGTAGATCTAGCTGGTCTGTCATAATATAATAGAGGCAGTTGATCTAGCTGGTCTGTCATTATATAATAGAGACAGTATATCTAGCTGGTCTGTCATAATATAATAGAGACAGTATATCTAGCTGGTCTGTCATAATTAAATAGAGACAGTAGATCTAGCTGGCTTGTCATAATATAATATATACTGTAGATCTATCTGGTCTGTCAAAATATAATAGAGACAGTAGATCTAGCTGGTCTGTCATAATATAATAGAGACAGTAGATCTAGCTGGTTTGTCATAATATAATAGAGACAATAGATCTAGCTGGTCTGTCATAATATAATAGAGACAGTATATCAAGCTGGTCTGTCATAATATAATAGATACTGTAGATCTAGCTGGTCTGTCATAATATAATAGAGACATTAGATCTAGCTGGTCTGTCATAATATAATAGAGACAGTATATCTAGCTGGTCTGTCATAATGTAATAGAGACATTAGATCTAGCTGGTCTGTCATAATATATTAGAGACAGTAGATCTAGCTGGCCTGTCATAATATAATAGACACTGTAGATCTAGCTGGTCTGTCATAATATAGTAGAGACAGTAGATCTAGCTGGTCTGTCATAATATAATAGAGACATTAGATCTAGCTGGTCTGTCATAATACAATAGAGACTGTATATTTGGCTGGTCTGTCATAATATAATAGAGACAGTATATCTAGCTGGTCTGTCATAATATAATAGAGACAGTAGATCTAGCTGGTCTGTCATAATGTAATAGAGACATTAGATCTAGCTGGTCTGTCATAATATAATAGAGACAGTAGATCTAGCTGGTCTGTCATAATATAATAGAGACAGTAGATCTAGCTGGTCTGTCATAATATAATAGAGACAGTAGATCTAGCTGGTCTGTCATAATATAATAGAGACATTAGATCTAGCTTGTCTGTCATAATGTAATATAGACAGTAGATCTAGCTGGCCTGTCATAATATAATAGATCCTGTAGATCTAGCTGGTCTGTCATAATATAATAGAGACAGTAGATCTAGCTGGTCTGTCATAATATAATAGAGACAGTATATCTAGCTGGTCTGTCATAATATAATAGAGACAGTAGATCTAGCTGGTTTGTCATAATATAATAGAGACAATAGATCTAGCTGGGCTGTCATTATATAATAGAGGCAGTAGATCTAGCTGGTCTGTCATTATATAATAGAGACAGTAGATCTAGCTGGTCTGTCATAATATAATAGAGACAATAGATCTATCTGGGCTTTCATTATATAATAGACATAGTAGATCTAGCTGGTCTGTCATAATATAATAGAGACATTAGATCTAGCTGGTCTGTCTTAATATAATAGAGACAGTATATCTAGCTGGTCTGTCATGATATAATAGAGACAGTAGATCTAGCTGGTCTGTCATAATATAATAGAGACAGTAGATCTAGCTGGTCTGTCATAATATAATAGATACTGTAGATCTAGCTGGTCTGTCATAATATAATAGAGACAGTAGATCTAGCTGGTCTGTCATAATAAAATAGAGACAGTATATCTAGCTGGTCTGTCATAATATAATAGAGACAGTAGATCTAGCTGGTCTGTCATAATGTAATAGAGACATTAGATCTAGCTGGTCTGTCATAATATAATAGAGACATTCGATCTAGCTGGTCTGTCATTATATAATAGAGACATTCGATCTAGCTGGTCTGTCATAATATAATAGAGACAGTAGATCTAGCTGGTCTGTCATAATATAATAGAGACAGTAGATCTAGCTGGTCTGTCATAATATAATAGAGACATTAGATCTAGCTGGTCTGTCATAATGTAATATAGACAGTAGATCTAGCTGGCCTGTCATAATATAATAGATACTGTAGATCTAGCTGGTCTGTCATAATATAATAGAGACAGTAGATCTAGCTGGTCTGTCATAATATAATAGATAATGTAGATCTAGCTGGATTGTCGTAATATAATAGATACTGTAGATCTAGCTGGTCTGTCATAATATAATAGAGACATTAGATCTAGCTGGTCTGTCATAATATAATAGATACAGTATATCTAGCTGGTCTGTCATAATATAATAGAGACAGTAGATCTAGCTGGTTTGTCATAATATAATAGAGACAATAGATCTAGCTGGGCTGTCATTATATAATAGAGACAGTAGATCTAGCTGGTCTGTCATAATATAATAGAGACAGTAGATCTAGCTGGTTTGTCATAATATAATAGAGACAATAGATCTAGCTGGGCTTTCATTATATAATAGAGACAGTAGATCTAGCTGGTCTGTCATAATATAATAGAGACATTAGATCTAGCTGGTCTGTCATAATATAATAGAGATGGTATATAAAGCTGGTCTGTCATGATATAATAGAGACAGTAGATCTAGCTGGTCTGTCATAATATAATAGAGACAGTAGATCTAGCTGGTCTGTCATAATATAATAGATACTGTAGATCTAGCTGGTCTATCATAATATAATAGAGGCAGTAGATCTAGCTGGTCTGTCATAATATAATAGAGGCAGTAGATCTAGCTGGTCTGTCATTATATAATAGAGACAGTATATCTAGCTGGTCTGTCATAATATAATAGAGACATTAGATCTAGCTGGTCTGTCATAATGTAATAGAGACATTAGATCTAGCTGGTCTGTCATAATATAATAGAGACAGTAGATCTAGCTGGCTTGTCATAATATAATATATACTGTAGATCTATCTGGTCTGTCATAATATAATAGAGACATTAGATCTAGCTGGTCTGTCATAATATAATAGAGACAGTAGATCTAGCTGGTCTGTCATAATATAATAGATAATGTAGATCTAGCTGATTTGTCGTAATATAATAGATACTGTAGATCTAGCTGGTCTGTCATAATATAATAGAGACAGTAGATCTATCTGGTCTGTCATAATATAATAGAGACAGTAGATCTAGCTGATCTGTCATAATATAATAGAGACAGTAGATCTAGCTGGTCTGTCATAATATAATAGAGACATTCGATCTAGCTGGTCTGTCATGATATAATAGAGACAGTAGATCTACCTGGTCTTTCATAATATAATAGAGACAGTAATTCTAGCTGGTCTGTCATAATATAATAGATACTGTAGATCTAGCTGGTCTATCATAATATAATAGAGACAGTATATCTAGCTGAACTGTCATAATATAATAGAGAGTGTAGATCTAGCTGATCTGTCATAATATAATAGAGACATTAGATCTAGCTGGTCTGTCATAATGTAATAGAGACAGTAGATCTAGCTGGTCTGTCATAATATAATAGAGACAGTAGATCTAGCTGGTTTGTAATAATATAATAGAGACAGTAGATCTAGCTGGCCTGTCATTTTATAATAGAGACAGTAGATCTAGCTGGCCTGTCATAATATAATATATACTGTAGATCTATCTGGTCTGTCAAAATATAATAGAGACAGTAGATCTAGCTGGTCTGTCATAATATAATAGAGACAGTAGATCTAGCTGGTTTGTCATAATATAATAGAGACAATAGATCTAGCTGGTCTGTCATAATATAATAGAGACAGTATATCTAGCTGGTCTGTCATACCTAAGGGAAGTCTGAGACGGGAGCCGTATGGTTAGTGAAGAAAGTCCCATTGCAAATGTACGGTCCCTTACCTGACGTCTTGCGACGTCGCAGAAAATCGCGGACGGCGTCGGGCCGTGGGCGGCGGAGAGCTCTTTCAGGAAGTCACCCAAAAAAACGTCTCGGACTTTCGGTTTCCGTTTTATAAAAATGACAAATTTTTGACTTTTTTCCGCATTCTCGAAAATTCCCACAAGGGGGAAAATAAATCATATTGCAAGCGCACGAGTACGTGGCAAATGAGCGCGGCCTTTTCTCCTAAACTGAAAATATTTCGAAGACGAAACTCGGCGAGCGTAGGTTTGGAGTAATGGGCAGTTGGCCCCGAACGAGATGGCGTCGAGACCTCGGCGCTTTTTGAGTTATGGCCATTTTTCTGGGATTAAAGGGTTAAAACGCAAGTAGGGTGCTAATTTGACCGCTTCATGTCAAAGTACATAAGCATACGGTGTCAGGAAAAAAAGAACCAGCCATTTATCTATCGTAATTTAAGAGAAAATGTACATTGACCGTTTGGTGATGTTCACAAAGAGGAATTTTTTTTTCAAAAAAATCACAGATCCAGTTGCAGTGTGTTCAGACGTACATTTTTAAAGTGGGTCTCGATGCTCTGCGAGAATCCTGTGATTTTATATGATTTTATGAAATAACACACACTCATTTAACCCTCTTTAAATAAGTCAGTTCTTAACATAAAGACTTAAAACTCAATATTATATAAGAGCCTACCCCAAGGAGGGTATGTGTTCACTTTCAGCTTCCTATGTCAACTGGAAGTACCTTAAAATGGTGCCATAGGGTCAGGTTTGAAGGGTAATAAGGTCAGATCTTTTCAAAACTTCACTTGTGTGATTAGACAACCCTCATGAACTGTAATCAGTCATTTCTCCCAACAGATGTCAAAGAAAAGCTCTCTCACACAAACACACACACACAAAAAGCTATGATGGAGTGAAAAAGTACGGTGCTTAAAGACACACAAAGCCTGCAATGGCATTACTATTATCTCCAGGCCGTGCCGAGTTCAACGAGATGCCCTGCTTGACCGTAGCTCGCTCGGTCTGAGCGCAGCGACCGTTACAAGAAGACGGACACGAATGACCCTTTGACCTCAATGTCAATTTTATTTGCTTTTGGGAGACAGAGAGAGAACCGTTAAGGTTAGAAGCACAATTTCACCTCAGGAACAATCCTAAGGTCCTCCCAATCTGTGCAAGCCTAACCTTGACCTTGTGGCATTAACCCTTAACAGTTAAAAGAAGGTGTTTACATCAAACAGTTTACAATGAAATGTCTCCCCATTGGAATACATTGACTGCACCTCTAAATTCAACCTAAAGCCTATGTGGGTTATGAATGTCTTATGAACCTGTCTTTGATGTCAGTCCATCAGGCCACCATGAGGTCTACCTGTGTCGATTCTAAGCTTCCTGGAGCAACCGGAAGTGGTTAAATCACCCTAAAAGTGTTTGCCATAGCCAACCTGCAGTTTGAGAGAAATAGTGCATTCAGCCCTATGTAAATCAGTCAATTTTTAACATACAGACTTAAAACTCAGGATTCTGTAACAGCCTACTCCAGTGATGATATGTGTTTATTTATAGCTTCCTGTGACAACCGGAAGTGCCATAACTGGTGTCAAATGGGCTGTTTCGAAGTGTTAAAAATGTCAAATCTTTCCAAAACTTCATATATGTGAATAGACAACCCTCATGAACTGTAAATCAGTCCTTCATCCCATCAGATTTCAACAAAAAAATACACACCGACACAGAAATGATGGAGGGACACACTGAGGGGCTAAGAGGCAGACAGTGCCTGCAGTAGTTACTTTTGTTCCAACTTTTAAAGAACCGTCAGACCTAGAGTTCTGAAAATTTACAAACCTGTTCTAGACCTCAGGTTGATTGTGCACGGTGAATTATATGACTCTAGAAGGTTCTCGGATCGATAAAAAGCCTCGTGTATTTGCCATGTTTTCAATTCATTTTGACCTCAACGAAACGGACGACCTTTAGAAAAGTCCCAGAGTCTCAAGACTAGGTGCGTTGAAACCGGCTCGGCCCATAGAGACAGACCCCCAACGAGCCTGTTTGATTGCTCATTCAAGGACCCCGTAGCAAGGCACTGAAAAAAGTGGAATTTCAGCACCAATTAGGGTTTTGCTCGGCACCGAATGACCTATCGAGCCGAAACTTGGGATTCGAGGTCGCTTCACATAGGGCTAAACATAATGTGTGAACTGGACCCGCAGCTAGAACATAACTACGTATTATTTGTTTATTATGGTTTAAATGGAAGGCGCTGTGAATTTGGGCCTGCTCTGAAATATGTTATAGTTGGCATCTAAAGGAGTTGGAAAAAGTGAGTTTGGAGTCAGATGGTATCAGTTTGGTGTCTGAAATATCTATTTGACTGATGGACACTGACTTGCTCGTTGACTTTTGTACATTTGCAATATGTTTCAACGGGGAGGTACCATGAGGAAAAAGCGACATGATGAAATTTCACGAAACGAGCGATGGAGAGGAACCACTATCACTGCCCGGCCATCCTGAGGTCTCAGACCGTTGACTTTTGCATTTCTAAAGTATTTAAGAGAATGTACGTTACATTTGCAATATGATTCAACATCACATCATATTGCAAATGCACGTTAGATTTTGCAATATGATGTGATGTTGAATCATATTG
>NW_024059611.1:0-33600 GCF_016432855.1 Salvelinus namaycush | reverse complement strand
ATGTCTATAGTATATCTAGTCCGTAGGGGTCAGTATATAATGTATATGTTATAAGTCTAAGCTAGTCCAGTAGGGGGTCAGTATATAATGTAATGATTGAGTATATCTAGTCCATAGTAGGAGGCAGTATATAAATGTAATGTATAGTATATCTAACCCAGTAGGGGTCAGTTATATAATGTAATGTGATAGTATATCTAGTCCAGTAGGGGTCAGTATATAATGTAATGTTATAGTATATCTAGTCCAGTAGGGGTCAGTATATAATGTAATGTTATAGTATATCTAGTCCAGTAGGGGGTCAGTATATAATGTACTGTTATAGTATATCTAGTCCAGTAGGGTCAGTATATAATGTAATGTTATAGTATATCTAGTCCAGTAGGGTCAGTATATAATGTAATGTTATAGTATATCTAGTCCAGTAGGGGTCAGTATATAATGTAATGTTATAGTATATCTAGCCCAGTAGGGGTCAGTATATAATGTAATGTTATAGTATATCTAGTCCAGTAGGGTCAGTAGGGGTCAGTATATAATGTAATGTTATAGTATATCTAGTCCAGTAGGGGTCAGTATATAATGTAATGTTATAGTATATCTAGCCCAGTAGGGGTCAGTATATAATGTAATGTTATAGTATATCTAACCCAGTAGGGGTCAGTATATAATGTAATGTTATAGAATATCTAACCCAGTAGGGGTCAGTATATAATGTAATGTTATAGCATATCTAGTCCAGTAGGGGTCAGTATATAATGTAATGTTATAGTATATCTAGTCCAGTAGGGGTCAGTAGGGGTCAGTATATAATGTAATGTTATAGTATATCTAGTCCAGTAGGGGTCAGTATATAATGTAATGTTATAGTATATCTAACCCAGTAGGGGTCAGTATATAATGTAATGTTATAGTATATCTAGCCCAGTAGGGGTCAGTATATAATGTAATGTTATAGTATATCTAGCCCAGTAGGGGTCAGTATATAATGTAATGTTATAGTATATCTAGCCCAGTAGGGGTCAGTAGGGGTCAGTATATAATGTAATGTTATAGTATATCTAGCCCAGTAGGGGTCAGTATATAATGTAATGTTATAGTATTTCTAGTCCAGTAGGGGTCAGTATATAATGTAATGTTATAGTATATCTAGTCCAGTAGGGGTCAGTATATAATGTAATGTTATAGTATATCTAACCCAGTAGGGGTCAGTATATAATGTAATGTTATAGTATATCTAGTCCAGTAGGGGTCAGTATATAATGTAATGTTATAGTATATCTAACCCAGTAGGGGCATTGGCAGTATATAATGTAATGTTATAGCATATCTAGCTCAGTAGGGTCAGTATATAATGTAATGTTATAGTATATCTAACCCAGTAGGGGTCAGTATATAATGTAATGTTATAGTATATCTAACCCAGTAGGGGTCAGTATATAATGTAATGTTATAGTATATCTAGTCCAGTAGGGGTCAGTATATAATGTAATGTTATAGTATATCTAGTCCAGTAGGGGTCAGTATATAATGTAATGTTATAGTATATCTAGTCCAGTAGGGGTCAGTATATAATGTAATGTTATAGTATATCTAGTCCAGTAGGGGTCAGTATATAATGTAATGTTATAGTATATCTAGCCCAGTAGGGGTCAGTATATAATGTAATGTTATAGTATATCTAGTCCAGTAGGGGTCAGTATATAATGTAATGTTATAGTATATCTAGCCCAGTAGGGGTCAGTATATAATGTAATGTTATAGTATATCTAGTCCAGTAGGGGTCAGTATATAATGTAATGTTATAGTATATCTAGTCCAGTAGGGGTCAGTATATAATGTAATGTTATAGTATATCTAGTCCAGTAGGGGTCAGTATATAATGTAATGTTATAGTATATCTAGTCCAGTAGGGGTCAGTATATAATGTAATGTTATAGTATATCTAGTCCAGTAGGGGTCAGTATATAATGTAATGTTATAGTATATCTAGTCCAGTAGGAGGCAGTATATAATGTAATGTTATAGTATATCTAGTCCAGTAGGGGTCAGTATATAATGTAATGTTATAGTATATCTAGTCCAGTAGGGGTCAGTATATAATGTAATGTTATAGTATATCTAGTCCAGTAGGGGTCAGTAGAGGTCAGTATATAATGTAATGTTATAGTATATCTAGCTCAGTAGAGGTCAGTAGGGGTCAGTATATAATGTAATGTTATAGTATATCTAGTCCAGTAGGGGTCAGTATATAATGTAATGTTATAGTATATCTAGTCCAGTAGGGGTCAGTAGAGGTCAGTATATAATGTAATGTTATAGTATATCTAGTCCAGTAGAGGTCAGTAGGGGTCAGTATATAATGTAATGTTATAGTATATCTAGTCCAGTAGGGGTCAGTATATAATGTAATGTTATAGTATATCTAGTCCAGTAGGGGTCAGTATATAATGTAATGTTATAGTATATCTAGTCCAGTAGGGGTCAGTATATAATGTAATGTTATAGTATATCTAGTCCAGTAGGGGTCAGTAGAGGTCAGTATATAATGTAATGTTATAGCATATCTAGCTCAGTACGGGTCAGTAGAGGTCAGTAGGGGTCAGTAGAGGTCAGTAGGGGTCAGTAGGGGTCAGTATATAATGTAATGTTATAGTATATCTAGTCCAGTAGGGGCCAGTATATAATGTAATGTTATAGTATATCTAGTCCAGTAGGGGTCAGTATATAATGTAATGTTATAGTATATCTAGTCCAGTAGGGGTCAGTATATAATGTAATGTTATAGTATATCTAGTCCAGTAGGGGTCAGTAGGGGTCAGTAGGGGTCAGTATATAATGTAATGTTATAGTATATCTAGTCCAGTAGGGGCCAGTATATAATGTAATGTTATAGTATATCTAGTCCAGTAGGGGTCAGTATATAATGTAATGTTATAGTATATCTAGCCCAGTAGGGGTCAGTATATAATGTAATGTTATAGTATATCTAGCCCAGTAGGGGTCAGTATATAATGTAATGTTATAGTATATCTAGTCCAGTAGGGGTCAGTATATAATGTAATGTTATAGAATATCTAGTCCAGTAGGGGTCAGTATATAATGTAATGTTATAGTATATCTAACCCAGTAGGGGTCAGTATATAATGTAATGTTATAGTATATCTAGCCCAGTAGGGGTCAGTAGGGGTCAGTATATAATGTAATGTTATAGAATATCTAACCCAGTAGGGGTCAGTATATAATGTAATGTTATAGAATATCTAACCCAGTAGGGGTCAGTATATAATGTAATGTTATAGTATATCTAGTCCAGTAGGGGTCAGTATATAATGTAATGTTATAGTATATCTAGTCCAGTAGGGGTCAGTATATAATGTAATGTTATAGTATATCTAGTCCAGTAGGGGTCAGTAGGGGTCAGTATATAATGTAATGTTATAGTATATCTAGCCCAGTAGGGGTCAGTATATAATGTAATGTTATAGTATATCTAACCCAGTAGGGGTCAGTATATAATGTAATGTTATAGTATATCTAGCCCAGTAGGGGTCAGTATATAATGTAATGTTATAGTATATCTAGTCCAGTAGAGGTCAGTAGGGGTCAGTATATAATGTAATGTTATAGTATATCTAGTCCAGTAGGGGTCAGTATATAATGTAATGTTATAGTATATCTAGCCCAGTAGGGGTCAGTATATAATGTAATGTTATAGTATATCTAGCCCAGTAGGGGTCAGTATATAATGTAATGTTATAGTATATCTAACCCAGTAGGGGTCAGTATATAATGTAATGTTATAGTATATCTAGCCCAGTAGGGGTCAGTATATAATGTAATGTTATAGTATATCTAGCCCAGTAGGGGTCAGTAGGGGTCAGTATATAATGTAATGTTATAGTATATCTAACCCAGTAGGGGTCAGTATATAATGTAATGTTATAGTATATCTAGTCCAGTAGGGGTCAGTATATAATGTAATGTTATAGTATATCTAGCCCAGTAGGGGTCAGTATATAATGTAATGTTATAGTATATCTAACCCAGTAGGGGTCAGTATATAATGTAATGTTATAGTATATCTAGTCCAGTAGGGGTCAGTATATAATGTAATGTTATAGTATATCTAGCCCAGTAGGGGTCAGTATATAATGTAATGTTATAGTATATCTAGTCCAGTAGGGGTCAGTATATAATGTAATGTTATAGTATATCTAGCCCAGTAGGGGTCAGTATATAATGTAATGTTATAGTATATCTAGTCCAGTAGGGGTCAGTATATAATGTAATGTTATAGTATATCTAGTCCAGTAGGGGTCAGTATATAATGTAATGTTATAGTATATCTAGTCCAGTAGGGGTCAGTATATAATGTAATGTTATAGTATATCTAGTCCAGTAGGGGTCAGTATATAATGTAATGTTATAGTATATCTAGTCCAGTAGGGGTCAGTATATAATGTAATGTTATAGTATATCTAACCCAGTAGAGGTCAGTAGGGGTCAGTATATAATGTAATGTTATAGTATATCTAGTCCAGTAGGGGTCAGTATATAATGTAATGTTATAGTATATCTAGTCCAGTAGGGGTCAGTATATAATGTAATGTTATAGTATATCTAACCCAGTAGGGGTCAGTATATAATGTAATGTTATAGTATATCTAGTCCAGTAGGGGCAGTATATAATGTAATGTTATAGTATATCTAACCCAGTAGGGGTCAGTATATAATGTAATGTTATAGTATATCTAACCCAGTAGGGGTCAGTAGGGGTCAGTATATAATGTAATGTTATAGTATATCTAACCCAGTAGGGGTCAGTATATAATGTAATGTTATAGTATATCTAACCCAGTAGAGGTCAGTAGGGGTCAGTATATAATGTAATGTTATAGTATATCTAGCCCAGTAGGGGTCAGTAGGGGTCAGTATATAATGTAATGTTATAGTATATCTAGTCCAGTAGGGGTCAGTATATAATGTAATGTTATAGTATATCTAACCCAGTAGGGGTCAGTATATAATGTAATGTTATAGTATATCTAGTCCAGTAGAGGTCAGTAGGGGTCAGTATATAATGTAATGTTATAGTATATCTAGTCCAGTAGGGGTCAGTATATAATGTAATGTTATAGTATATCTAGTCCAGTAGGGGTCAGTATATAATGTAATGTTATAGTATATCTAGTCCAGTAGGGGTCAGTATATAATGTAATGTTATAGTATATCTAGCCCAGTAGGGGTCAGTATATAATGTAATGTTATAGTATATCTAGTCCAGTAGGGGTCAGTAGGGGTCAGTATATAATGTAATGTTATAGTATATCTAGTCCAGTAGGGGTCAGTATATAATGTAATGTTATAGTATATCTAGTCCAGTAGGGGTCAGTAGGGGTCAGTATATAATGTAATGTTATAGTATATCTAACCCAGTAGGGGTCAGTATATAATGTAATGTTATAGTATATCTAGTCCAGTAGGGGTCAGTATATAATGTAATGTTATAGTATATCTAGCCCAGTAGGGGTCAGTATATAATGTAATGTTATAGTATATCTAACCCAGTAGGGGTCAGTAGGGGTCAGTATATAATGTAATGTTATAGTATATCTAGTCCAGTAGGGGTCAGTATATAATGTAATGTTATAGTATATCTAGTCCAGTAGGGGTCAGTATATAATGTAATGTTATAGTATATCTAGTCCAGTAGGGGTCAGTATATAATGTAATGTTATAGTATATCTAGTCCAGTAGGGGTCAGTATATAATGTAATGTTATAGTATATCTAGTCCAGTAGGGGTCAGTATATAATGTAATGTTATAGTATATCTAACCCAGTAGGGGTCAGTATATAATGTAATGTTATAGTATATCTAGCTCAGTAGGGGTCAGTATATAATGTAATGTTATAGTATATCTAGTCCAGTAGGGGTCAGTATATAATGTAATGTTATAGTACAGTGATCCCTCGCCACTTCGCGGTTCACTTATCGCGGATTCGCTATTTCGCGGATTTTCATAATGCATTTTTTTTTTTTTTTTTGGTGCATTGTGCTCTGCATTCTGATTCGCTAAAAACTCACTCCCGCTTCTTGTATCAAAACATGCTACGAATTGTGCTATCATTTTGTCGTCTCGTGCAGTTATGTGTACGTACATAAAACAGCTTGGCAAATTTACATTAAGTTGGCCAAATTATCTTGTAATTTCGAACATCTCCTAAACCCATAATGTCGACGAAACGGCCTGGACCGACAAAAGCACCTGCGGATGGGCCCAAACGGCGGAAGATGCTACCTATCTCAGATAAAGTTAAACTTCTGGACATGCTAAGGGAAGGTAAAAGCTATGCAGCCGTTGCTCGCCATTACGGAATCAATGAATCTTCCGTTCGTTACATAAAGAAGGAGGAAAAAAACATAAGGACGACAGCAGCAGTCAATTTTAATACGAATGCAAAAAGGGTTGTAACTGTCCGCAACAAGACCATGGTACGGATGGAGACGGCATTAGCTCTGTGGATTAATGACTGCAGGAAAAAAAACATAACCCTGGATACAAACGTTATCTGCACAAAAGCGAGAATGCTGTATGAAAACTTTGCTGTCAGTGACGGGGAAGAGGGAGAGGATGCCGGGCCCTCAGCAAGTGCTGCTGACACAGTGGGAGAGGATGCCAGGCCCCCAGCAAGTGCTGCTGACAAAGTGCCAAGCGCATTTAATGCAAGCAAGGGCTGGTTTGAAAAGTTTAAGAAACGCTTTGGACTTAAAAATGTTTGTCTGCACGGTGAGATGGCGTCTGCGGATACCGCTGAGGCAGAAGCCTTCGTGAACAATAAATTCAAGGCGATCATTGAGGAGGGGGGATATAAGCCCGAACAAGTTTTTAACATGGATGAGACTGCCTTATTTTGGAAACGAATGCCCTCCCGCACCTTCATCATGCAGGAAGAAGCCAAAGCCCCAGGATTTAAAGTTCACAAAGACCGTTTGACCCTGGCTATGTGCGGAAATGCCGCAGGTTTCATGATTAAACCGGGGCTGATTTACAGGTCTAAAAATCCCAGGGCGCTGAAAAACAAAAATAAGGATGATTTGCCTGTTCACTGAACTTAAGCGAGTAGCTGAGGAATGGGACCCTTTGATGAGCCGTTCATTACAGTTCTCCAACGTAATCGATGGTGGCATGTCGGTGTACAAGGATCTTTTTGCAAAGAAGAAAAAAGAGCGACAACAGCTGCCTATCACTATGTTCTTCTCCCGAACAAACACACCTGCACCGCGGGCTTCAGAAGAAGAGAACACTGCAGAGCGCAGTCAGGATGCAGCGGCCCAGTCTGAAGAGCAGTGAAACGGCCTACACGTGAGTCACTGTATTTGTATACATGTAATAGTTGCTAATTGTAAAAAAAAAAAAAAAAGTTTTCTATTTCGCGGATTTCACTTATCGCGGGTCATTTTCGGAACGTAACCCCCGCGATAAACGAGGGATTACTGTATATCTAGTCCAGTAGGGGTCAGTATATAATGTAATGTTATAGTATATCTAGTCCAGTAGGGGTCAGTATATAATGTAATGTTATAGTATATCTAGTCCAGTAGGGGTCAGTATATAATGTAATGTTATAGTATATCTAGCCCAGTAGGGGTCAGTATATAATGTAATGTTATAGTATATCTAGTCCAGTAGGGGTCAGTATATAATGTAATGTTATAGTATATCTAGTCCAGTAGGGGTCAGTAGGGGTCAGTATATAATGTAATGTTATAGTATATCTAGTCCAGTAGGGGTCAGTATATAATGTAATGTTATAGTATATCTAGCCCAGTAGGGGTCAGTATATAATGTAATGTTATAGTATATCTAGTCCAGTAGGGGTCAGTATATATTGTAATGTTATAGTATATCTAGTCCAGTAGGGGTCAGTATATAATGTAATGTTATAGTATATCTAACCCAGTAGGGGTCAGTATATAATGTAATGTTATAGTATATCTAGTCCAGTAGGGGTCAGTATATAATGTAATGTTATAGTATATCTAGTCCAGTAGGGGTCAGTAGGGGTCAGTATATAATGTAATGTTATAGTATATCTAGTCCAGTAGGGGTCAGTATATAATGTAATGTTATAGTATATCTAGTCCAGTAGGGGTCAGTAGGGGTCAGTATATAATGTAATGTTATAGTATATCTAGTCCAGTAGGGGTCAGTATATAATGTAATGTTATAGTATATCTAGCCCAGTAGGGGTCAGTAGGGGTCAGTATATAATGTAATGTTATAGTATATCTAGTCCAGTAGGGGTCAGTATATAATGTAATGTTATAGTATATCTAGTCCAGTAGGGGTCAGTATATAATGTAATGTTATAGTATATCTAGCCCAGTAGGGGTCAGTATATAATGTAATGTTATAGTATATCTAGTCCAGTAGGGGTCAGTATATAATGTAATGTTATAGTATATCTAGTCCAGTAGGGGTCAGTAGGGGTCAGTATATAATGTAATGTTATAGTATATCTAGTCCAGTAGGGGTCAGTATATAATGTAATGTTATAGTATATCTAGCCCAGTAGGGGTCAGTATATAATGTAATGTTATAGTATATCTAGTCCAGTAGGGGTCAGTATATATTGTAATGTTATAGTATATCTAGTCCAGTAGGGGTCAGTATATAATGTAATGTTATAGTATATCTAACCCAGTAGGGGTCAGTATATAATGTAATGTTATAGTATATCTAGTCCAGTAGGGGTCAGTATATAATGTAATGTTATAGTATATCTAGTCCAGTAGGGGTCAGTAGGGGTCAGTATATAATGTAATGTTATAGTATATCTAGTCCAGTAGGGGTCAGTATATAATGTAATGTTATAGTATATCTAGTCCAGTAGGGGTCAGTAGGGGTCAGTATATAATGTAATGTTATAGTATATCTAGTCCAGTAGGGGTCAGTATATAATGTAATGTTATAGTATATCTAGCCCAGTAGGGGTCAGTAGGGGTCAGTATATAATGTAATGTTATAGTATATCTAGTCCAGTAGGGGTCAGTATATAATGTAATGTTATAGTATATCTAGTCCAGTAGGGGTCAGTATATAATGTAATGTTATAGTATATCTAGTCCAGTAGGGGTCAGTATATAATGTAATGTTATAGTATATCTAGTCCAGTAGGGGTCAGTAGGGGTCAGTATATAATGTAATGTTATAGTATATCTAACCCAGTAGGGTCAGTATATAATGTAATGTTATAGTATATCTAGTCCAGTAGGGGGCAGTATATAATGTAATGTTATAGTATATCTAGTCCAGTAGGGGTCAGTAGATGTCAGTAGGGGTCAGTAGGGCTCAGTACGTACCAGAGGCTGATTCTGATGGCTTCTCTTCATCCAGGGAGACCAGACTGAGAGGAGAGAAAGGATATGTTTGGTATTTTATTAGGATCCCCATTAGCTGAAAGCAGCAGCTACTCTTCCTGGGGTTTACACAAAACATGACATGAGAACATTAATAAACAAGAAGAGCTCAAGGACAGAACTACACTGAACAAAACAATACTGAACAAAAATATGTTTCATGAGCTGAAATAAAAGATCCCGCACATTTTCCATACGCACAAAAAGTTTCCTTCTCTCCAATTTTCTGCCCAAATTTGTTTACATCCCTGATAGTGAGTATTTCTCCTTTGTCAAGATAATCCATCCACCTGACAGGTGTGGAATATCAAGAAGCTGATTAAACAGCCCGATCATTACACAGATGCACCTTGTGCTGGGGACAATAAAAGGCCACTCTAAAATGTGCAGTTTTGTCACACAACACAATGCCACAGATGTCATTTTTTTTTAGGGAGCCTGCAATTGGCATGCTGACTGCAAGAATGTCCACCGATTGAATATTAATTTCTCTGCCATAAACGTTTCTCAACGTTGTTTCAGAGAACTTGCAAGTACGTCTAACTGGCCTCAAAAAACGGAGACCACATGTAACCACGCCAGCCCAGGACCTCTACATCCGGCATCTTCACTTGCGGGATCGTCTGAGACCAGCCACCTGGACAGCTGATGAAACTGAGGGTTTGTCTGAGACCAGCCACCCAGACAGCTGATGAAACTGAGGGTTCGTCTGAGACCAGCCACCTGGACAGCTGATGAGACTGAGGGTTTGTCTGAGACCAGCCACCCAGACAGCTGATGAAACTGAGGGTTTGTCTGAGACCAGCCACCCGGACAGCTGATGAAACTGAGGGTTTGTCTGAGACCAGCCACCCAGACAGCTGATGAAACTGAGGGTTTGTCTGAGACCAGCTACCTGGACAGCTGATGAAACTGAGGGTTTGTCTGAGACCAGCCACCTGGACAGCTGATGAAGCTGAGGGTTTGTCTGAGACCAGTCACCTGGACAGCTGATGAAACTGAGGGTTTGTCTGAGACCAGCCACCTGGACAGCTGATGAAACTGAGGGTTTGTCTGAGACCAGCCACCTGGACAGCTGATGAAACTGAGGGTTTGTCTGAGACCAGCCACCCAGACAGCTGATGAAACTGAGGGTTTGTCTGAGACCAGCCACCTGGACAGCTGATGAAACTGAGGGTTTGTCTGAGACCAGCCACCCGGACAGCTGATGAAACTGAGGGTTTGTCTGAGACCAGCCACCTGGACAGCTGATGAAGCTGAGGGTTTGTCTGAGACCAGCTACCTGGACAGCTGATGAAACTGAGGGTTTGTCTGAGACCAGCCACCTGGACAGCTGATGAAACTGAGGGTTTGTCTGAGACGAGCCACCTGGACAGCTGATGAAACTGAGGGTTCGTCTGAGACCAGCCACCTGGACAGCTGATGAAACTGAGGGTTTGCACAACTGAAGAATTTCAGCACAAACTGTCAGAAACCGTCTCAGAGAAGCTCCTCTGCGTGCTCGTCGTCCTCACCAGGGTCTTGGCCCGACTTCAGTTCGTCGTCACCGACATCAGTGGGAAAATGCTCACCCTCGATAGCCAATGGCAATATGGCATCGTGTGGACAAGCGATTTGCTGATGTCAACGCTGTGAACGGAGTGCCCCATGGTGGCGGTGGGGTTATGGTATTGGCAGGTATAAGCTACGAACAATGAACACAATTGAATTTTATCAGTGGCAATTTGAATGCACAGAGATACCGTGACGAGATCCTGAGGCCCATTGTAGTGCCATTCATCTGCCGCCATCACCTCATGTTTCAGCATGATAATGCATAGACCCATGTCTCAAGGATCTGTACACAATTCCTAGAAGCTGAAAATGTCCCAGTTCTTCCATGGCTTGCATACACACCAGACATGTCACCCATTGAGCATGTTTGGGATGCTCTGGATCAACGTGTACGACAGCATGATCCAGTTCCCGCCAATATCCAGCAACTTGGCATCGCCATTGAAGAGGAGTGGGACAACATTCCACAGGCCACAATCAACAGCCTGATCAACTTTATGTGATGGAGATGTCTCGCTGCATGAGGCGAAATGGTGGTCACACCAGATACTGACTGGTTTTCTATTCCACGTCTCTACTTTTAAAAACCCATCTGTGACCAACAGACGCATGTCTGTATTCCCAGTCATGTGAAATCCATAGATTAGAGCCTAATGAATTTATTGAAATCATGTTGCGTGTATATTTTTAGTAAATGTAAAAACAGTACACATAGCCTACATACATAAAATATCTAGGTTCAATAGGGGAGAGATGTTGGGTCGTGAGATGTCGCTTATCTGTTTTTTTTAAATCAGCTTTGCTGTTCATTTGAGCAATATGAGATGGAAGGAAGTTCTATGCAATAATGGCTCTATATAATAATGTACGCTTTGTTGAATTTGTTCTGTATTTGGGGACTGTGAAAAGACCCCTGGTGGCATGTCTGGTGGGGTAAGTGTCAGAGCTAGGGTTGGAAAGGGTCAGAACTTTCTGGTAAATTTCCTGAATTTTTAGGGAAGTTTTCCATGGGAAGTTGAGCCCTGGAATTTGGGGAATTTTGCTTAAATTCATCAAAAAAGTTAGCTTAGTTAACAGTGAACCTTTTTTGTGGGATACACATACGGCAATTCTAGGTCTTGTGGCATATTTTGGTTAAACTATCCCCAATTCAATGGAATTGCAACCATCTGCATGCACAGCTGATTCTCAGGATCTTGCACACTAATGAGATGCTATTGACCCACACTACCTCACTGTCTGAGCCAAGGACTACATGCTTTCTGGTAAGTTTTGATTACAATACTGGGTGGGGTGAATATATTTTATATGACATACATGATTTTTGCTTGAGCCTGCTAACCGAGGAGTGTTAATTCACCTGTTTCCATACATGTTTGTATCTTACAAAAGAGTTGTTTAATCTAACTGCTTAACTATTTATCTGTACATGGAATTGTATTTGATTTATTTTTTACTCTTTTTTTCTCTAATCTTTACAGGAAAATGCCACGGGCTCTCTGATGTGTGGAGACATTTCACTGTAGCTAATGTAGAAGGAAAAGCTGTGTACATTCACAAATACTGTGCCAAATCATATGTGAAGAATGCAACAAAGATGCAGAATCATCTGGCCAAGTGCATAAAGTTCCCTCAGCGCTCACAACAAGCAACCTCTGACAAAAGTCCCTCTACTTCTATTCGAGGTGAAAGGGATGAATGAGACACCTTATCGATAGCAACAGCTCATGGTCCTCCTGGAATCAGTAGATTTTTTGACTCAATGGAGGAACGTAGTCAGAGAAATGCTGATGAATGTCTTGCTCGAGCTGTGTGTGCAACTGGTTCACCTCTGATGCTCACAGGCAATGGGTATTGGAAGAGATTTAAGAATGTTCTTCGCCCAGCATACACCCCTCCAACCAGACATGCTTTATCTACTCATTTGGTAGATGCAGAGTTCAACAGAGTTCAAGTGAAGGTCAAGGAAATCATAGAGAGCAGACTGTATTGCAATCATCTCTGATGGGTGGTCGAATGTTCGTGGGCAAGGAATAATTAACTACATCATCTCCACCCCTCAACCAGTATTCTACAAGAGCACAGACACAAGGGACAACAGACACACTGGTCTCTACATTGCAGATGAGCTGAAGGCAGTCATCAATGACCTTGGACCACAGAAGATATTTGCACTGGTGACAGACAATGCTGCGAACATGAAGCCTGCTTGGTCTAAAGTGGAGGAGTCCTACCCTCACATCACACCCATTGGCTGTGCTGCTCATGCTTTGAATCTGCTCCTCAAGGACATCATGGCACTGAAAACAATGGATACACTCTACAAGAGAGCCAAGGAAATGGTTAGGTATGTGAAGGATCATCAAGTTATAGCAGCAATCTACCTCACCAAGTAAAGTGAGAAGAATAAGAGCACCACATTGAAGCTGCCCAGCAACACCCGTTGGGGTGGTGTTGTCATCATGTTTGACAGTCTCCTGGAGGGGAAGGAGTCTCTCCAAGAAATGGCCGATATGGACCGCCCCATCAAGAGGATCCTCCTGGATGATGTATTTTGGGAGAGAGTGGTAAGCAGCCTGAAACTCCTGAAACCTATAGCAGTAGCCATTGCACGGATTGAGGGAGACAATGCCATCCTGTCTGATGTTCAGACTCTGCTTGCAGATGTAAGAGAAGAAATCCGTACTGCCCTGCCCACTTCACTGTTGCTCCAAGCAGAGGAAACTGCAGTTCTGGAATACATCAAAAAGCGTGAAGACTTCTGCCTGAAGCCCATACACGCCGCAGCGTACATGTTGGACCCCAAGTATGCTGGCAAGAACATCCTGTCTGGTGCAGAGATCAACAAGGCCTATGGTGTCATCACTACCGTGTCTCGCCACCTTGGCCTGGATGAGGGCAAGGTTCTTGGCAGTCTGGCGAAGTACACTTCCAAGGAGGGGCTTTGGGATGGAGATGTAATATGGCAGTCGTGCCAACATATCTCATCAGCCACCTGGTGGAAGGGACTTTGTGGATCTGAGGCTCTTTCCCCTGTTGCCTCCATCATCCTCCAAATCCCACCAACATCAGCTGCCTCAGAGCACAGCTGGTCCTTGTTTGGGAACACACACACCAAAGCACGCAACAGGCTGACCAATACAAGGGTTGAAAAATTGATGGCCATCTTGGCAAATGATGCTTTTTGAGCCTGACAACGAGCCATCCTCAACAAGGTTGTAAAGTGACAGTGAAGATGAGGCCTCAGAGTCTGATGTTCAAGAGGTGGACATAGAGGAGGTCCAGGGAGAAGACATGGAGTCTGATGTTCAAGAGTTGGACATTGAGGAGGTCCAGGGAGAAGACATGGAGTCTGATGTTCAAGAGGTGGACATTGAGGAGGTCCAGGGAGAAGACGACAACCAAAGCTTTAGGTTCTAGACTATCATTTTACAGATGTTGAAAACATTTTTGGGAGATGCGATGGATCATTGGGGATCATTCAATATTCCCTTTCTTTTGTTGTTCAGTGAATTCATCCCATGTGAAGAGTCAACTCATTTAATTAAAGTTCAATTCGTAACTTATTGTTTTTTTGGGGTTTTTTTCTATTGGAAGGATTTAATCATTTGCAATTATGTCTACTTATGATAAAGGTAAAAGGTTTATGTTTCTGTCTCCATATGATATGGTAAATATATATAGATCATGCAAACACTTTCGTTTTTTCAACACATTGTTTCTTATAAAAAGACGCCAAGAGACTGGCATACATGGTATTTATATCAGCCCTCTGATTACAATGAAGAGCAAGTCATGCCGCTCTGTTCTGGGCCAGCTGCAGCTTAACTAGGTCTTTCTTTGCAGCACTTGACCACATGTCTGGCCAATAATCAAGATAAGACAAAACTAGAGCCTGCAGGATTTGCCTTGAGGGCATGGTTACACGTGGTCTGCGGTTGTGAGGCCGGTTGGATGTACTGCCAAATTCTCTAAAACGACGTTGGAGGCGGCTTATGGTAGAGAAATTAACATTAAATTCTCTAGCAACAGCTCTAGTGGACATTCCTGAAATCAACATGCCAATTGCACGCTCCCTCAAAACTTGAGACATCTGTGGCATTGTGTTTTGTGACTAAACTGCACATTTTACAGTGGCCTTTTATTGTCCCCAGCACAAGGTGCACGTGTGTAATTATCATGCTGGTTAATCAGCCTCTTGATATGCCACACCTGTCAGGTGGATGGATTATCTTGGTAAAGGAGAAATGCTCACTAACAACAATGTAAATGTAACAGTATAACTTTAGTCCGTCCCCTCGCCCCGACCCGGGCGCGAACCAGGGACCCTCTGCACACATCAACAACAGTCACCCACGAAGCATCGTTACCCATCGCTCCACAAAAGCCGCGGCCCTTGCAGAGCAAGGGGAGCAACTACTTCAAGGTCTCAGAGCGAGTGACGTCACCGATTGAAACGCTATTAGCGCGCACCACCGCTAACTAGCTAGCCATTTCACATCGGTTACATAAACAAACTTGTGCACAAAATTGGAGAGAAATAAGCTTTTTGTGCGTATGGAACATTTCTGGGATATTTTATTTCAGCTCATGAAACATGGAACCAACACTTTACATGTTGGGTTTTTATTTTTGTTCAGTATAGTTTTAGAGATGTTCAGGACCAGTTTATTACTGGCCACACATTCCAAAACAGACTGCAACACCGGTGGGGTCTGCATGGTAGACCGGTGGGGTCAGCATGGTAGACCGGTGGGGTCAGCATGGTAGACCGGTGGGGTCAACATGTTAGACCGGTGGGGTCAGCATGGTAGACCGGTGGGGTCAGCATGGTAGACCGGTGGGGTCAGCGTGGTAGACCGGTGGGGTCAGCGTGTTAGACCGGTGGGGTCAGCATGGTAGACCGGTGGGGTCAACATGTTAGACCGGTGGGGTCAGCATGGTAGACCGGTGGGGTCAGCATGGTAGACCGGTAGGGTCAGCATGGTAGACCGGTGGGGTCAGCATGTTAGACCGGTGGGGTCAGCATGGTAGACCGGTGGGGTCAGCATGTTAGACCGGTGGGGTCAGCATGGTAGACCGGTGGGGTCAGCATGGTAGACCGGTGGGGTCAGCATGGTAGACCGGTGGTGTCAGCATGGTAGACCGGTGGTGTCAACATGATAGACCGGTGGGGTCAGCATGGTAGACCGGTGGGGTCAACATGGTAGACCGGTGGGGTCAGCATGGTAGACCGGTGGGGTCAGCATGGTAGACCGGTGGGGTCAACATGTTAGACCGGTGGGGTCAACATGGTAGACCGGTGGGGTCAGCATGGTAGACCGGTGGGGTCAACATGGTAGACCGGTGGGGTCAGCATGGTAGACCGGTGGGGTCAGGATGTTAGACCGGTGGGGTCAGCATGGTAGACCGGTGGGGTCAGCATGGTAGACCGGTGGGGTCAGCATGGTAGACCGGTGGGGTCAGCATGGTAGACCGGTGGGGCCAGCATGGTAGACCGGTGGGGTCAGCATGTTAGACCGGTGGGGTCAGCATGGTAGACCGGTGGGGTCAGCATGGTAGACCGGTGGGGTCAACATGATAGACCGGTGGGGTCAGCATGGTAGACCGGTGGTGTCAGCATGGTAGACCGGTGGTGTCAACATGGTAGACCGGTGGGGTCAGCATGGTAGACCGGTGGGGTCAGCATGGTAGACCGGTGGTGTCAGCATGGTAGACCGGTGGTGTCAGCATGGTAGACCGGTGGGGTCAGCATGGTAGACCGGTGGTATCAGCATGGTAGACCGGTGGTGTCAGCATGGTAGACCGGTGGGGTCAGCATGGTAGACCGGTGGGGTCAGCATGGTAGACCGGTGGTGTCAGCATGGTAGACCGGTGGGGTCAGCATGGTAGACCGGTGGTGTCAGCATGGTAGACCGGTGGGGTCAGCATGGTAGACCGGTGGGGTCAGCATGGTAGACCGGTGGGGTCAGCATGTTAGACCGGTGGGGTCAGCATGGTAGACCGGTGGTGTCAACATGGTAGACCGGTGGGGTCAGCATGGTAGACCGGTGGGGTCAGCATGTTAGACCGGTGGGGTCAGCATGGTAGACCGGTGGGGTCAGCATGGTAGACCGGTGGGGTCAACATGGTAGACCGGTGGGGTCAGCATGGTAGACCGGTGGGGTCAGCATGGTAGACCGGTGGGGTCAGCATGGTAGACCGGTGGGGTCAGCATGTTAGACCGGTGGGGTCAGCATGGTAGACCGGTGGTGTCAGCATGGTAGACCGGTGGGGTCAGCATGGTAGACCGGTGGGGTCAGCATGTTAGACCGGTGGGGTCAGCATGGTAGACCGGTGGGGTCAGCATGGTAGACCGGTGGGGTCAACATGGTAGACCGGTGGGGTCAGCATGGTAGACCGGTGGGGTCAACATGGTAGACCGGTGGGGTCAGCATGGTAGACCGGTGGGGTCAACATGGTAGACCGGTGGGGTCAGCATGGTAGACCGGTAGGGTCAGCATGGTAGACCGGTAGGGTCAACATGTTAGACCGGTAGGGTCAGCATGGTAGACCGGTGGGGTCAACATGTTAGACCGGTGGGGTCAGCATGGTAGACCGGTGGGGTCAACATGGTAGACCGGTGGGGTCAGCATGGTAGACCGGTGGGGTCAACATGGTAGACCGGTGGGGTCAGCATGGTAGACCGGTGTGGTCAGCATGGTAGACCGGTGGGGTCAGCATGGTAGACCGGTGGGGTCAGCATGTTAGACCGGTGGGGTCAGCATGGTAGACCGGTGGGGTCAGCATGGTAGACCGGTGGGGTCAGCATGGTAGACCGGTGGGGTCAACATGGTAGACCGGTGGGGTCAGCATGGTAGACCGGTGGGGCCAGCATGGTAGACCGGTGGGGTCAACATGGTAGACCGGTGGGGTCAGCATGGTAGACCGGTGGGGTCAGCATGGTAGACCGGTGGGGTTTACCCCCAGTCGGAGCTCATTTTCCCCCAGAGTTCCCACTTTGTCTTGAACTAGGATGTTCTCACCTGTTACTCTGTATGGCCTTCTCTTTGTTCTGGTCCTGGTTCTCTAAATCTGTCAGCTGCTCCAGAGGGTCCCGGAGGTCCTGACAACATACACACCTACGGTTACAACACACTGGAAGCAAAACAAACACACACACCCCATCTACGGTTACAACACACTGGAAGCAAAACAAACACACACCCCATCTACGGTTACAACACACTGGAAGCAAAACAAACACACACACCCCATCTACTGTTACAACACACTGGAAGCAAAACAGACACACACACCCCATCTACTGTTACAACACACTGGAAGCAAAACACACACACACCCCATCTACGGTTACAACACACTGGAAGCAAAACAAACACACACACACACCATCTACTGTTACAACACACTGGAAGCAAAACAAACACACACACACACCATCTACGGTTACAACACACTGGAAGCAAAACAAACACACACACACACCCCATCTACTGTTACAACACACTGGAAGCAAAACAAACACACACCCCATCTACTGTTACAACACACTGGAAGCAAAACAAACACACCCCATCTACTGTTACAACACACTGGAAGCAAAACAAACACACACACCTGTAATGTACGTGCAACCCGTCCCACACGTACCTTGAGAGTGGTGAACTGGTAGGGGACAAGGCCTTTAAAAGACTCATGAATCCCACTCATCACATCGGCTGTCCTCTCCCAGAACTGGAGGAGGGTGATCTGGAAAGAGACTGTACTGCATTAACTCACACCGCTACTATGCAACGACACACACAGACCGCTACTATGCAACGACACACAGACCGCTACTATGCAACGACACACACAGACCGCTACTATGCAACGACACACACAGACCGCTACTATGCAACGACACACACAGACCGCTACTATGCAACGACACACACAGACCGCTACTATGCAACGACACACACAGACCGCTACTATGCAACGACACACAGACCGCTACTATGCAACGACACACAGACCGCTACTATGCAACGACACACACAGACCGCTACTATGCAACGACACGCACAGACCGCTACTATGCAACGACACACACAGACCGCTACTATGCAACGACACACACAGACCGCTACTATGCAACGACACGCACAGACCACTACTATGCAACGACACACACAGACCGCTACTATGCAACGACACACACAGACCGCTACTATGCAACGACACGCACAGACCGCTACTATGCAACGACACACAGACCGCTACTATGCAACGACACACACAGACCGCTACTATGCAACGACACGCAGACCGCTACTATGCAACGACACACACAGACCGCTACTATGCAACGACACGCACAGACCGCTACTATGCAACGACACGCACAGACCGCTACTATGCAACGACACGCACAGACCGCTACTATGCAACGACACACACAGACCGCTACTATGCAACGACACACACACAGACCGCTACTATGCAACGACACGCACAGACCGCTACTATGCAACGACACGCACAGACCGCTACTATGCAACGACCCGCACAGACCGCTACTATGCAACGACACGCACAGACCGCTACTATGCAACGACACGCACAGACCGCTACTATGCAACGACACGCACAGACCGCTACTATGCAACGACACACAGACCGCTACTATGAAACGACACACAGACCGCTACTATGAAACGACACACACACACACACCGCTACTATGCAACGACACGCACAGACCACTACTATGCAACGACACACACAGACCGCTACTATGAAACGACACACACACACACACCGCTACTATGCAACGACACACACAGACCACTACTATGCAACGACACACACAGACCGCTACTATGCAACGACACACAGACCGCTACTATGCAACGACACACACAGACCGCTACTATGAAACGACACACACAGACCGCTACTATGCAACGACACGCACAGACCGCTACTATGCAACGACACACAGACCGCTACTATGCAACGACACACAGACCGCTACTATGCAAACGACACACAGACCGCTACTATGCAACGACACACAGACCGCTACTATGCAACGACACACAGACCGCTACTATGCAACGACACACAGACCGCTACTATGCAACGACACACACAGACCGCTACTATGCAACGACACGCACAGACCGCTACTATGCAACGACACACAGACCGCTACTATGAAACGACACGCACAGACCGCTACTATGCAACGACACACACAGACCGCTACTATGCAACGACACGCACAGACCGCTACTATGCAACGACACACACAGACCGCTACTATGCAACGACACGCACAGACCGCTACTATGCAACGACACACACAGACCGCTACTATGCAACGACACACAGACCGCTACTATGAAACGACACACAGACCGCTACTATGAAACGACACACACACACACACCGCTACTATGCAACGACACACACAGACCGCTACTATGCAACGACACACACAGACCGCTACTATGAAACGACACACACACACAGACCGCTACTATGCAACGACACACACACACAGACCGCTACTATGCAACGACACACACACACACACCGCTACTATGCAACGACACACACACACACACCGCTACTATGCAACGACACACACAGACCGCTACTATGCAACGACACACACACACACACCGCTACTATGCAACGACACACACAGACCGCTACTATGCAACGACACACAGACCGCTACTATGCAACGACACGCAGACCGCTACTATGCAACGACACACACAGACCGCTACTATGCAACGACACACACAGACCACTACTATGCAACGACACACACAGATCGCTACTATGCAACGACACACACAGACCGCTACTATGCAACGACACACACAGATCGCTACTATGCAACGACACACACAGATCGCTACTATGCAACGACACACACAGACCGCTACTATGCAACGACACGTACAGACCGCTACTATGCAAAGACACACACAGACCGCTACTATGCAACGACACACACAGACCGATACTATGCAACGACACACACAGATCGCTACTATGCAACGACACACACAGACCGCTACTATGCAACGACACACACAGACCGCTACTATGCAACGACACACAGACCGCTACTATGCAACGACACACACAGACCGCTACTATGCAACGACACACACAGACCGCTACTATGCAACGACACACAGACCGCTACTATGCAACGACACACACAGACCGCTACTATGCAAAGACACACACAGACCGCTACTATGCAACGACACACACAGACCGCTACTATGCAACGACACGCACAGACCGCTACTATGCAACGACACACACACACCGCTACTATGCAACGACACACACAGACCGCTACTATGCAACGACACACAGACCGCTACTATGCAACGACACACACAGACCGCTACTATGCAACGACACACAGACCGCTACTATGCAACGACACACACAGACCGCTACTATGCAACGACACACACAGACCGCTACTATGCAACGACACACACAGACCGCTACTATGCAACGACACACACAGACCGCTACTATGCAACGACACACACAGACCGCTACTATGCAACGACACACACAGACCTGGTATATGCAACGACACACACAGACCGCTACTATGCAACGACACACACAGACCGCTACTATGCAACAACACGTACAGACCGCTACTATGCAACGACACACACAGACCGCTACTATGCAACGACACACACAGACCGCTACTATGCAACGACACACACAGACCGCTACTATGCATTAACACACAGACCGCTACTATGCAACGACACACAGACCGCTACTATGCATTAACACACACAGACCGCTACTATGCAACGACACACACAGACCGCTACTATGCAACGACACACACAGACCGCTACTATGCAACGACACACACAGACCGCTACTATGCAACGACACACACAGACCGCTACTATGCAACGACACACACAGACCGCTACTATGCAACGACACACACACACCGCTACTATGCAACGACACACACAGACCGCTACTATGCAACGACACACACAGACCGCTACTATGCAACGACACGCACAGACCGCTACTATGCAACGACACACACAGACCGCTACTATGCAACGACACGCACAGACCGCTACTATGCAACGACACACACAGACCGCTACTATGCAACGACACACACAGACCGCTACTATGCAACGACACACAGACCGCTATTATGCAACGACACACACAGACCGCTACTATGCAACGACACACACACACCGCTACTATGCAACGACACACACAGACCGCTACTATGCAACGACACACACAGACCGCTACTATGCAACGACACACAGACCGCTACTATGCAACGACACGCACAGACCGCTACTATGCAACGACACACAGACCGCTACTATGCAACGACACACAGACCGCTACTATGCAACTACACACAGACCGCTACTATGCAACGACACACACAGACCGCTACTATGCAACGACACACAGACCGCTACTATGCAACGACACACACAGACCGCTACTATGCAACGACACGCACAGACCGCTACTATGCAACGACACACACAGACCGCTACTATGCAACGACACGCACAGACCGCTACTATGCAACGACACACACAGACCGCTACTATGCAACGACACGCACAGACCGCTACTATGCAACGACACGCACAGACTGCTACTATGCAACGACACACACACACCGCTACTATGCAACGACACACACACAGACCGCTACTATGCAACGACACACAGAGACCGTTACTATGCAACGACACACACAGACCGCTACTATGCAACGACACACAGAGACCGTTACTATGCAACGACACACACACACCGCTACTATGCAACGACACACAGACCGCTACTATGCAACGACACACAGACCGCTACTATGCAACGACACGCACAGACCGCTACTATGCAACGACACACAGACCGCTACTATGCAACGACACACAGACCGCTACTATGCAACTACACACAGACCGCTACTATGCAACGACACACACAGACCGCTACTATGCAACGACACACACACACCGCTACTATGCAACGACACACACACAGACCGCTACTATGCAACGACACACAGAGACCGTTACTATGCAACGACACACACAGACCGCTACTATGCAACGACACACACAGACCGCTACTATGCAACGACACTCACAGACCGCTACTATGCAACGACACACACAGACCGCTACTATGCAACGACACACAGACCGCTACTATGCAACGACACACAGACCGCTACTATGCAACGACACACACAGACCGCTACTATGCAACGACACACAGACCGCTACTATGCAACGACACACAGACCGCTACTATGCAACGACACACACAGACCGCTACTATGCAACGACACACACAGACCGATACTATGCAACGACACACACACACCGCTACTATGCAACGACACACAGACCGCTACTATGCAACGACACACAGACCGCTACTATGCAACGACACACACAGACCGCTACTATGCAACGACACACACAGACCGCTACTATGCAACGACACGCACAGACCGCTACTATGCAACGACACACAGACCGCTACTATGCAACGACACACACAGACCGCTACTATGCAACGACACACACAGACCGCTACTATGCAACGACACACACAGACCGCTACTATGCAACAACACGCACAGATCGCTACTATGCAACGACACACACAGACCGCTACTATGCAACGACACACAGACCGCTACTATGCAACGACACACACAGACCGCTACTATGCAACGACACACACAGACCGCTACTATGCAACGACACACACAGACCGCTACTATGCAACGACACACACAGACCGCTACTATGCAACGACACACACAGATCGCTACTATGCAACGACACACACAGACCGCTACTATGCAACGACACACACAGACCGCTACTATGCAACGACACGCACAGACCGCTACTATGCAACGACACACACAGACCGCTACTATGCAACGACACACACAGACCGCTACTATGCAACGACACACACAGATCGCTACTATGCAACGACACACACAGACCGCTACTATGCAACGACACGCACAGACCGCTACTATGCAACGACACACACAGACAGACCTGGTAGAACAGACAGACAGACAGACAGACAGACAGACAGACAGACAGACAGACAGACAGACAGACAGACAGACAGACAGACCTGGTATGTGCAGAGGGAGTGAGACAGACAGACAGACAGACCTGGTATGTGCAGAGGGAGTGAGACAGATAGACAGACAGACCTGGTATGTGCAGAGGGAGTGAGACAGATAGACAGACAGACCTGGTATGAGCAGAGGGAGTGAGACAGATAGACAGACAGACCTGGTATGTGCAGATGGAGTGAGACAGACAGACCTGGTATGTGCAGAGGGAGTGAGACAGACAGACCTGGTATGTGCAGAGGGAGTGAGACAGATAGACAGACAGACCTGGTATGTGCAGAGGGAGTGAGACAGACAGACCTGGTATGTGCAGAGGGAGTGAGACAGACAGACCTGGTATGTACAGAGGGAGTGAGACAGACAGACCTGGTATGTGCAGAGGGAGTGAGACAGATAGACAGACAGACCTGGTATGTGCAGAGGGAGTGAGACAGACAGACCTGGTATGTGCAGAGGGAGTGAGACAGATAGACCTGGTATGTGCAGAGGGAGTGAGACAGATAGACCTGGTATGTGCAGAGGGAGTGAGACAGATAGACAGACAGACCTGGTATGTGCAGAGGGAGTGAGACAGATAGACCTGGTATGTGCAGAGGGAGTGAGACAGATAGACAGACAGACTTGGTATGTGCAGAGGGAGTGAGACAGACAGACCTGGTATGTGCAGAGGGAGTGAGACAGATAGACAGACAGACCTGGTATGTGCAGAGGGAGTGAGACAGACAGACCTGGTATGTGCAGAGGGAGTGAGACAGATAGACAGACATACCTGGTATGTGCAGAGGGAGTGAGACAGACAGACCTGGTATGTGCAGAGGGAGTGAGACAGACAGACCTGGTATGTGCAGAGGGAGTGAGACAGACAGACCTGGTATGTGCAGAGGGAGTGAGACAGACAGACCTGGTATGTGCAGAGGGAGTGAGACAGACAGACCTGGTATGTGCAGAGGGAGTGAGACAGACAGACCTGGTATGAGCAGAGGGAGTGAGACAGACAGACCTGGTATGTGCAGAGGGAGTGAGACAGACAGACCTGGTATGTGCAGAGGGAGTGAGACAGACAGACCTGGTATGAGCAGAGGGAGTGAGACAGACAGACCTGGTATGTGCAGAGGGAGTGAGACAGACAGACCTGGTATGTGCAGAGGGAGTGAGACAGACAGACCTGGTATGAGCAGAGGGAGTGAGACAGACAGACCTGGTATGTGCAGAGGGAGTGAGACAGACAGACCTGGTATGTGCAGAGGGAGTGAGACAGACAGACCTGGTATGTGCAGAGGGAGTGAGACAGACAGACCTGGTATGTGCAGAGGGAGTGAGACAGACAGACAGACAGACAGACCTGGTATGAACAGAGGGAGTGAGACAGACAGACAGACAGACAGACAGACCTGGTATGAACAGAGGGAGTGAGACAGACAGACAGACAGACAGACAGACAGACAGACCTGGTATGTGCAGAGGGAGTGAGACAGACAGACCTGGTATGTGCAGAGGGAGTGAGACAGACAGACCTGGTATGTGCAGAGGGAGTGAGACAGACAGACCTGGTATGTGCAGAGGGAGTGAGACAGACAGACCTGGTATGTGCAGAGGGAGTGAGACAGACAGACCTGGTATGTGTAGAGGGAGTGAGACAGACAGACCTGGTATGTGCAGAGGGAGTGAGACAGACAGACCTGGTATGTGCAGAGGGAGTGAGACAGACAGACCTGGTATGAACAGAGGGAGTGAGACAGACAGACAGACAGACAGACCTGGTATGAACAGAGGGAGTGAGACAGACAGACAGACAGACAGACCTGGTATGAACAGAGGGAGTGAGACAGACAGACAGACAGACAGACCTGGTATGAGCAGAGGGAGTGAGACAGACAGACCTGGTATGTGCAGAGGGAGTGAGACAGACAGACCTGGTATGTGCAGAGGGAGTGAGACAGACAGACCTGGTATGTGCAGAGGGAGTGAGACAGACAGACCTGGTATGTGCAGAGGGAGTGAGACAGACAGACCTGGTATGAACAGAGGGAGTGAGACAGACAGACAGACAGACCTGGTATGTGCAGAGGGAGTGAGACAGACCTGGTATGAACAGAGGGAGTGAGACAGACAGACCTGGTATGAACAGAGGGAGTGAGACAGACAGACCTGGTATGAACAGAGGGAGTGAGACAGACAGACAGACAGACAGACAGACCTGGTATGTGCAGAGGGAGTGAGACAGACAGACCTGGTATGTGCAGAGGGAGTGAGACAGATAGACAGACAGACCTGGTATGTGCAGAGGGAGTGAGACAGACAGACCTGGTATGAACAGAGGGAGTGAGACAGACAGACCTGGTATGTGCAGAGGGAGTGAGACAGACAGACCTGGTATGTGCAGAGGGAGTGAGACAGACAGACCTGGTATGTGCAGAGGGAGTGAGACAGACAGACCTGGTATGTGCAGAGGGAGTGAGACAGACAGACCTGGTATGTGCAGAGGGAGTGAGACAGATAGACAGACAGACAGACCTGGTATGTGCAGAGGGAGTGAGACAGACAGACAGACAGACCTGGTATGTGCAGAGGGAGTGAGACAGACAGACCTGGTATGTGCAGAGGGAGTGAGACAGACAGACCTGGTATGTGCAGAGGGAGTGAGACAGACAGACCTGGTATGTGCAGAGGGAGTGAGACAGACAGACCTGGTATGTGCAGAGGGAGTGAGACAGACAGACCTGGTATGTGCAGAGGGAGTGAGACAGACAGACCTGGTATGAACAGAGGGAGTGAGACAGACAGATAGACAGACAGACCTGGTATGAACAGAGGGAGTGAGACAGACAGACAGACAGACCTGGTATGTGCAGAGGGAGTGAGACAGACAGACCTGGTATGTGCAGAGGGAGTGAGACAGACAGACCTGGTATGTGCAGAGGGAGTGAGACAGACAGACCTGGTATGTGCAGAGGGAGTGAGACAGACAGACCTGGTATGTGCAGAGGGAGTGAGACAGACAGACCTGGTATGTGCAGAGGGAGTGAGACAGACAGACCTGGTATGTGCAGAGGGAGTGAGACAGACAGACCTGGTATGTGCAGAGGGAGTGAGACAGCATATTACAACGGGAGGCTCCCAGCATGTCAATCTTCTGACACACATCGTTCTTCAGCTTCTCAAACAGATCCTTCGAACCTCTGACCTGGGACTGCACCTGGTGGGCCATACACACAGGTTAACATACACACAGGTTAACACACACAGCACCTGGTGGGCCATACACACAGGGTTAACACACACAGCACCTGGTGGGCCATACACACAGCACCTGGTGGGCCATACACACAGGTTAACACACACAGCACCTGGTGGGCCATACACACAGGTTAACACACACAGCACCTGGTGGGCCATACACACAGCACCTGGTGGGCCATACACACAGGTTAACACACACAGCACCTGGTGGGCCATACACACAGGTTAACACACACAGCACCTGGTGGGCCATACACACAGCACCTGGTGGGCCATACACACAGGTTAACACACACAGCACCTGGTGGACCATACACACAGGTTAACACACACAGCACTTGGTGGGCCATACACACAGGTTAACACACACAGCACCTGGTGGGCCACACACACAGCACCTGGTGGGCCATACACACAGCACCTGGTGGGCCATACACACAGGTTAACACAGCACCTGGTGGGCCATACACACAGGGTTAACACAGTACCTGGTGGGCCATACACACAGGTTAACACACACAGCACCTGGTGGGCCATACACACAGGTTAACACACACAGCACCTGGTGGGCCATACACACAGCACCTGGTGGACCATACACACAGGTTAACACACACAGCACCTGGTGGGCCATACACACAGGGTTAACACAGCACCTGGTGGGCCATACACACAGGTTAACACACACAGCACCTGGTGGGCCATACACACAGGTTAACACACACAGCACCTGGTGGGCCATACACACAGGTTAACACACACAGCACCTGGTGGACCATACACACAGGTTAACACACACAGCACCTGGTGGGCCATACACACAGGTTAACACACACAGCACCTGGTGGGCCATACACACAGCACCTGGTGGACCATACACACAGGTTAACACACACAGCACCTGGTGGATCACACACACAGGGTTAACACACACAGCACCTGGTGGACCACACACACAGGTTAACACACCTTGCGGAACTTGTCCAGATGTTTACAGGTGTCCGGGTCGAGTTCCTGAGAGACATCCTTCATCCAGAGCAGCGCTCCACGGTATTCCGTCCTGGATTTCTCCATCCGGGTCACGGTCAGGAGCGTGTCAGCGATCGCACGCCGCCGAAACGTCTCCACCTCCTGCTCCATCCGGTGTAAGGGCGGGCACAGGACCAGCCTGACACATTAACATAGCAGATCCAGTATTAACTCTGGGGGCGGGCACAGGACCAGCCTGACACATTAACATAGCAGATCCAGTATTAACTCTGGGGACGGGCACAGGACCAGCCTGACACATTAACATAGCAGATCCAGTATTAACTCTGGGGACGGGCACAGGACCAGCCTGACACATTAACATAGCAGATCCAGTATTAACTCTGGGGGCGTGCACAGGACCAGCCTGACACATTAACATAGCAGATCCAGTATTAACTCTGGGGGCGGGCACAGGACCAGCCTGACACATTAACATAGCAGATCCTGTATTAACTCTGGGGGCGGGCACAGGACCAGCCTGACACATTAACATAGCAGATCCTGTATTAACTCTAGGGGCGGGCACAGGACCAGCCTGACACATAAACATAGCAGATCCAGTATTAACTCTGGGGGCGGGCACAGGACCAGCCTGACACATTAACATAGCATATCCTGTATTAACTCTGGGGGCGGGCACAGGACCAGCCTGACACATTAACATAGCAGATCCAGTATTAACTCTGGGGGCGGGCACAGGACCAGCCTGACACATTAACATAGCAGATCCAGTATTAACTCTGGGGACGGGCACAGGACCAGCCTGACACATTAACATAGCAGATCCAGTATTAACTCTGGGGGCGGGCACAGGACCAGCCTGACACATTAACATAGCAGATCCTGTATTAACTCTGGGGGAGGGCACAGGACCAGCCTGACACATTAACATAGCAGATCCAGTATTAACTCTGGGGGCGGGCACAGGACCAGCCTGACACATTAACATAGCAGATCCAGTATTAACTCTGGGGGTGGGCACAGGACCAGCCTGACACATTAACATTAACATAGCAGATCCAGTATTAACTCTGGGGGCGGGCACAGGACCAGCCTGACACATTAACATTAACATAGCAGATCCAGTATTAACTCTGGGGGCGGGCACAGGACCAGCCTGACACATTAACATAGCAGATCCTGTATTAACTCTGGGGGCGGGCACAGGACCAGCCTGACACATTAACATTAACATAGCAGATCCAGTATTAACTCTGGGGACGGGCACAGGACCAGCCTGACACATAAACATTAACATAGCAGATCCAGTATTAACTCTGGGGGCGGGCACAGGACCAGCCTGACACATAAACATTAACATAGCAGATCCAGTATTAACTCTGGGTGCGGGCACAGGACCAGCCTGACACATTAACATAGCAGATCCAGTATTAACTCTGGGGGCGGGCACAGGACCAGCCTGACACATTAACATAGCAGATCCAGTATTAACTCTGGGGGTGGGCACAGGACCAGCCTGACACATTAACATAGCAGATCCAGTATTAACTCTGGGGGCGGGCACAGGACCAGCCTGACACATTAACATAGCAGATCCAGTATTAACTCTGGGGACGGGCACAGGACCAGCCTGACACATTAACATAGCAGATCTAGTATTAACTCTGGGGTGCGGGCACAGGACCAGCCTGACACATTAACATAGCAGATCTAGTTTTAACTCTGGGGTGCAGGCACAGGACCAGCCTGACACAGAAACATAAACATTAACATAGCAGATCAAGTATTAACTCTGGGGGTGGGCACAGGACCAGCCTGACACATTAACATAGCAGATCCAGTATTAACTCTGGGGGTGGGCACAGGACCAGCCTGACACATAAACATAGCAGATCCAGTATTAACTCTGGGGATGGGCACAGGACCAGCCTGACACATTAACATAGCAGATCCAGTATTAACTCTGGGGGTGGGCACAGGACCAGCCTGACACATTAACATTAACATAGCAGATCCAGTATTAACTCTGGGGATGGGCACAGGACCAGCCTGACACATTAACATAGCAGATCCAGTATTAACTCTGGGGGTGGGACAGGACCAGCCTGACACATTAACATTAACATAGCAGATCCAGTATTAACTCTAGGGAAGGGCACAGGACCAGCCTGACACATTAACATGGCAGATCCTGTATTAACTCTGGGGACGGGCACAGGACCAGCCTGACACATTAACATGGCAGATCCTGTATTAACTCTGGGGACGGGCACAGGACCAGCCTGACACATTAACATAGCAGATCCAGTATTAACTCTGGGGGCGGGCACAGGACCAGCCTGACACATTAACATAGCAGATCCAGTATTAACTCTGGGGGCGGGCACAGGACCAGCCTGACACATTAACATAGCAGATCCAGTATTAACTCTGGGTGCGGGCAACACAGGGCCTTGCTGGGTTAGGGGTTAGGATGGTTCTGACCTCTACAGGGCCTTGCTGGGTTAGGGGTTAGGATGGTTCTGACCTCTACAGGGCCTTGCTGGGTTAGGATGGTTCTGACCTCTACAGGGCGTTGCTGGGTTAGGGGTTAGGATGGTTCTGACCTCTGCAGGGCCTTGCTGGGTTAGGGGTTAGGATGGTTCTGACCTCTACAGGGCCGTACTGGGTTAGGATGGTTCTGACCTCTACAGGGCCTTGCTGGGTTAGGATGGTTCTGACCTCTGCAGGGCCTTGCTGGGTTAGGGGTTAGGATGGTTCTGACCTCTGCAGGGCCTTGCTGGGTTAGGATGGTTCTGACCTCTGCAGGGCCTTGCTGGGTTAGGGGTTAGGATGGTTCTGACCTCTGCAGGGCCTTGCTGGGTTAGGGGTTAGGATGGTTCTGACCTCTACAGGGCCTTGCTGGGTTAGGGGTTAGGATGGTTCTGACCTCTGCAGGGCCTTGCTGGGTTAGGGGTTAGGATGGTTCTGACCTCTACAGGGCGTTGCTGGGTTAGGGGTTAGGATGGTTCTGACCTCTGCAGGGCCTTGCTGGGTTAGGGGTTAGGATGGTTCTGACCTCTACAGGGCCGTACTGGGTTAGGGGTGAGGATGGTTCTGACCTCTACAGGGCCTTGCTGGGTTAGGGGTTAGGATGGTTCTGACCTCTACAGGGCCTTGCTGGGTTAGGGGTTAGGATGGTTCTGACCTCTGCAGGGCCTTGCTGGGTTAGGGGTTAGGATGGTTCTGACCTCTGCAGGGCCTTGCTGGGTTAGGGGTTAGGATGGTTCTGACCTCTGCAGGGCCTTGCTGGGTTAGGGGTTAGGATGGTTCTGACCTCTACAGGGCCTTGCTGGGTTAGGGGTTAGGATGGTTCTGACCTCTACAGGGCGTTGCTGGGTTAGGGGTTAGGATGGTTCTGACCTCTACAGGGCCTTGCTGGGTTAGGGGTTAGGATGGTTCTGACCTCTGCAGGGCCTTGCTGGGTTAGGGGTTAGGATGGTTCTGACCTCTGCAGGGCCTTGCTGGGTTAGGGGTTAGGATGGTTCTGACCTCTACAGGGCCTTGCTGGGTTAGGGGTTAGGATGGTTCTGACCTCTACAGGGCCTTGCTGGGTTAGGGGTTAGGATGGTTCTGACCTCTACAGGGCCTTGCTGGGTTAGGGGTTAGGATGGTTCTGACCTCTACAGGGCCTTGCTGGGTTAGGATGGTTCTGACCTCTGCAGGGCCTTGCTGGGTTAGGGGTTAGGATGGTTCTGACCTCTACAGGGCCTTGCTGGGTTAGGGGTTAGGATGGTTCTGACCTCTACAGGGCCTTGCTGGGTTAGGGGTTAGGATGGTTCTGACCTCTACAGGGCCTTGCTGGGTTAGGGGTTAGGATGGTTCTGACCTCTACAGGGCCTTGCTGGGTTAGGGGTTAGGATGGTTCTGACCTCTACAGGGCCGTACTGGGTTAGGGGTTAGGATGGTTCTGACCTCTACAGGGCCTTGCTGGGTTAGGGGTTAGGATGGTTCTGACCTCTACAGGGCCTTGCTGGGTTAGGGGTTAGGATGGTTCTGACCTCTACAGGGCCTTGCTGGGTTAGGGGTTAGGATGGTTCTGACCTCTACAGGGCCGTACTGGGTTAGGGGTTAGGATGGTTCTGACCTCTGCAGGGCCTTGCTGGGTTAGGATGGTTCTGACCTCTGCAGGGCCTTGCTGGGTTAGGGGTTAGGATGGTTCTGACCTCTGCAGGGCCTTGCTGGGTTAGGATGGTTCTGACCTCTACAGGGCCTTGCTGGGTTAGGATGGTTCTGACCTCTGCAGGGCCTTGCTGGGTTAGGGGTTAGGATGGTTCTGACCTCTGCAGGGCCTTGCTGGGTTAGGGGTTAGGATGGTTCTGACCTCTACAGGGCCTTGCTGGGTTAGGATGGTTCTGACCTCTACAGGGCCTTGCTGGGTTAGGATGGTTCTGACCTCTGCAGGGCCTTGCTGGGTTAGGGGTTAGGATGGTTCTGACCTCTACAGGGCCTTGCTGGGTTAGGGGTTAGGATGGTTCTGACCTCTGCTTGGCCGAGGCACACAGGGCCTTGCTGGTTGCGTCCATCATGTTTCCAGCCTTGGTGCGGTCGTGTTCTGCCTGGAACCTCAGAAACATCCCCAACTCATTCTCCTCCTGAGACAGGTCTGGAACACAGGAATGTCATAACCTCAACATAACCTCAACATAACCTCAACATAACCTAACCCTAACCCTCCTGAGACAGGTCTGGAACACAGGAATGTCATAACCTCAACATAACCCTAACATAACCTCAACATAACCTAACCCTCCTGAGACAGGTCTGGAACACAGGAATGTCATAACCTCAACATAACCTAACATAACCTCAACATAACCTAACCCTCCTGAGACAGGTCTGGAACACAGGAATGTCATAACCTCAACATAACCTAACATAACCTCAACATAACCTAACCCTCCTGAGACAGGTCTGGAACACAGGAATGTCATAACCTCAACATAACCTAACATAACCTCAACATAACCTAACCCTCCTGAGACAGGTCTGGAACACAGGAATGTCATAACCTCAACATAACCTAACATAACCTAACCCTCCTGAGACAGGTCTGGAACACAGGAATGTCATAACCTCAACATAACCTCAACATAACCCTAACATAACCTAACCCCCTGAGA
>NW_024059610.1:0-30000 GCF_016432855.1 Salvelinus namaycush | reverse complement strand
GGCATGGAGAGACAGCCTTTTAACTATCCCAATTCTAGGACCAAGAGGCATGGAGAGACAGCCTTATAACTATCCCAATTCTAGGACCAAGAGGCATGGAGAGACAGCCTTATAACTATCCCAATTCTAGGACCAAGAGGCATGGAGAGACAGCCTTATAACTATCCCAAAGCCTAGGACCAAGAGGCATGGAGAGACAGCCTTTTAACTATTCCAAAGCCTAGGACCAAGAGGCATGGAGAGACAGCCTTATAACTATCCCAAAGCCTAGGACCAAGAGGCATGGAGAGACAGCCTTATAACTAACCCAAAGCCTAGGACCAAGAGGCATGGAGAGACAGCCTTATAACTATCCCAAAGCCCAGGACCAAGAGGCATGGAGAGACAGCCTTATAACTATCCCAAAGCCTAGGACCAAGAGGCATGGAGAGACAGCCTTATAACTATCCCAAAGCCCAGGACCAAGAGGCATGGAGAGACAGCCTTTTAACTATCCCAAAGCCTAGGACCAAGAGGCATGGAGAGACAGCCTTATAACTATCCCAAAGCCTAGGACCAAGAGGCATGGAGAGACAGCCTTTTAACTATCCCAAAGCCTAGGACCAAGAGGCATGGAGAGACAGCCTTATAACTATCCCAAAGCCTAATACCAAGAGACATGGAGAGACAGCCTTATAACTATCCCAAAGCCTAATACCAAGAGACATGGAGAGACAGCCTTATAACTATCCCAAAGCCTAGGACCAAGAGGCATGGAGAGACAGCCTTATAACTATCCCAAAGCCTAGGACCAAGAGGCATGGAGAGACAGCCTTATAACTATCCCAAAGCCTAATACCAAGAGGCATGGAGAGACAGCCTTTTAACTATCCCAAAGCCTAGGACCAAGAGGCATGGAGAGACAGCCTTTTAACTACCCCAAAGCCTAGGACCAAGAGGCATGGAGAGACAGCCTTATAACTATCCCAAAGCCTAGGACCCGGAGGCATGGAGAGGCAGCCTTTTAACTATCCCAAAGCCTAGGACCAAGAGGCATGGAGAGACAGCCTTTTAACTATCCCAAAGCCTTGGACCAGGAGGCATGGAGAGACAGCCTTTTAACTATCCCAAAGCCCAGGACCAAGAGGCATGGAGAGACAGCCTTTTAACTATCCCAAAGCCTAGGACCAAGAGGCATGGAGAGACAGCCTTTTAACTACCCCAAAGCCTAGGACCAAGAGACATGGAGAGACAGCCTTATAACTATCCCAAAGCCTAGGACCAAGAGGCATGGAGAGGCAGGGTTTTAACTATCCCAAAGCCTAGGACCAAGAGACATGGAGAGACAGCCTTATAACTATCCCAAAGCCTAGGACCAAGAGACATGGAGAGACAGCCTTATAACTATCCCAAAGCCTAGGACCAAGAGGCATGGAGAGGCAGGGTTTTAACTATCCCAAAGCCTAGGACCAAGAGGCATGGAGAGACAGCCTTTTAACTACCCCAAAGCCTAGGACCAAGAGGCATGGAGAGACAGCCTTATAACTATCCCAAAGCCTAGGACCAAGAGGCATGGAGAGGCAGCCTTTTAACTATCCCAAAGCCTAGGACCAAGAGGCATGGAGAGACAGCCTTTTAACTACCCCAAAGCCTAGGACCAAGAGGCATGGAGAGACAGTCTTATAACTATCCCAAAGCCTTGGACCCGGAGGCATGGAGAGGCAGCCTTTTAACTATCCCAAAGCCTAGGACCAAGAGGCATGGAGAGACAGCCTTTTAACTATCCCAAAGCCTTGGACCAGGAGGCATGGAGAGACAGCCTTTTAACTATCCCAATTCTAGGACCAAGAGGCATGGAGAGACAGCCTTTTAACTATCCCAATTCTAGGACCAAGAGGCATGGAGAGACAGCCTTATAACTATCCCAATTCTAGGACCAAGAGGCATGGAGAGACAGCCTTTTAACTACCCCAAAGCCTAATACCAAGAGACATGGAGAGACAGCCTTATAACTATCCCAAAGCCTAATACCAAGAGACATGGAGAGACAGCCTTATAACTATCCCAAAGCCTAGGACCAAGAGGCATGGAGAGACAGCCTTATAACTATCCCAAAGCCTAATACCAAGAGGCATGGAGAGACAGCCTTTTAACTATCCCAAAGCCCAGGACCAAGAGGCATGGAGAGACAGCCTTTTAACTATCCCAAAGCCTAGGACCAAGAGGCATGGAGAGACAGCCTTTTAACTATCCCAAAGCCTAGGACCAAGAGACATGGAGAGACAGCCTTTTAACTATCCCAAAGCCTAGGACCAAGAGGCATGGAGAGGCAGCCTTATAACTATCCCAAAGCCTAGGACCAAGAGGCATGGAGAGGCAGCCTTTTAACTATCCCAAAGCCTAGGACCAAGAGGCATGGAGAGACAGCCTTTTAACTACCCCAAAGCCTAGGACCAAGAGGCATGGAGAGACAGCCTTATAACTATCCCAAAGCCTTGGACCCGGAGGCATGGAGAGGCAGCCTTTTAACTATCCCAAAGCCTAGGACCAAGAGGCATGGAGAGACAGCCTTATAACTATCCCAAAGCCTAGGACCAAGAGGCATGGAGAGACAGCCTTTTAACTATCCCAAAGCCTAGGACCAAGAGGCATGGAGAGACAGCCTTATAACTATCCCAAAGCCTAATACCAAGAGACATGGAGAGACAGCCTTATAACTATCCCAAAGCCTAATACCAAGAGACATGGAGAGACAGCCTTATAACTATCCCAAAGCCTAGGACCAAGAGGCATGGAGAGACAGCCTTATAACTATCCCAAAGCCTAATACCAAGAGGCATGGAGAGACAGCCTTTTAACTATCCCAAAGCCCAGGACCAAGAGGCATGGAGAGACAGCCTTACAACTATCCCAAAGCCTAGGACCAAGAGGCATGGAGAGACAGCCTTTTAACTATCCCAAAGCCTAGGACCAAGAGGCATGGAGAGACAGCCTTTTAACTACCCCAAAGCCTAGGACCAAGAGGCATGGAGAGACAGCCTTATAACTATCCCAAAGCCTAGGACCCGGAGGCATGGAGAGGCAGCCTTTTAACTATCCCAAAGCCTAGGACCAAGAGGCATGGAGAGACAGCCTTTTAACTATCCCAAAGCCTTGGACCAGGAGGCATGGAGAGACAGCCTTTTAACTATCCCAAAGCCCAGGACCAAGAGGCATGGAGAGACAGCCTTTTAACTATCCCAAAGCCTAGGACCAAGAGGCATGGAGAGACAGCCTTATAACTACCCCAAAGCCTAGGACCAAGAGACATGGAGAGACAGCCTTATAACTATCCCAAAGCCTAGGACCAAGAGGCATGGAGAGGCAGGGTTTTAACTATCCTAAAGCCTAGGACCAAGAGACATGGAGAGACAGCCTTATAACTATCCCAAAGCCTAGGACCAAGAGACATGGAGAGACAGCCTTATAACTATCCCAAAGCCTAGGACCAAGAGGCATGGAGAGGCAGGGTTTTAACTATCCCAAAGCCTAGGACCAAGAGGCATGGAGAGACAGCCTTTTAACTACCCCAAAGCCTAGGACCAAGAGGCATGGAGAGACAGCCTTATAACTATCCCAAAGCCTAGGACCAAGAGGCATGGAGAGGCAGCCTTTTAACTATCCCAAAGCCTAGGACCAAGAGGCATGGAGAGACAGCCTTTTAACTACCCCAAAGCCCAGGACCAAGAGGCATGGAGAGACAGCCTTTTAACTATCCCAAAGCCTTGGACCAGGAGGCATGGAGAGACAGCCTTTTAACTATCCCAATTCTAGGACCAAGAGGCATGGAGAGACAGCCTTTTAACTATCCCAATTCTAGGACCAAGAGGCATGGAGAGACAGCCTTATAACTATCCCAATTCTAGGACCAAGAGGCATGGAGAGACAGCCTTATAACTATCCCAATTCTAGGACCAAGAGGCATGGAGAGACAGCCTTTTAACTATCCCAAAGCCTAGGACCAAGAGGCATGGAGAGACAGCCTTTTAACTATCCCAAAGCCCAGGACCAAGAGGCATGGAGAGACAGCCTTTTAACTATCCCAAAGCCTAGGACCAAGAGGCATGGAGAGACAGCCTTTTAACTATCCCAAAGCCTAGGACCAAGAGACATGGAGAGACAGCCTTTTAACTATCCCAAAGCCTAGGACCAAGAGGCATGGAGAGGCAGCCTTTTAACTATCCCAAAGCCTAGGACCAAGAGGCATGGAGAGGCAGCCTTATAACTATCCCAAAGCCTAGGACCAAGAGGCATGGAGAGACAGCCTTTTAACTACCCCAAAGCCTAGGACCAAGAGGCATGGAGAGACAGCCTTATAACTATCCCAAAGCCTAGGACCAAGAGGCATGGAGAGGCAGCCTTTTAACTATCCCAAAGCCTAGGACCAAGAGGCATGGAGAGACAGCCTTTTAACTACCCCAAAGCCTAGGACCAAGAGGCATGGAGAGACAGCCTTATAACTATCCCAAAGCCTTGGACCCGGAGGCATGGAGAGGCAGCCTTTTAACTATCCCAAAGCCTAGGACCAAGAGGCATGGAGAGACAGCCTTTTAACTATCCCAAAGCCTTGGACCAGGAGGCATGGAGAGACAGCCTTTTAACTATCCCAATTCTAGGACCAAGAGGCATGGAGAGACAGCCTTTTAACTATCCCAATTCTAGGACCAAGAGGCATGGAGAGACAGCCTTATAACTATCCCAATTCTAGGACCAAGAGGCATGGAGAGACAGCCTTATAACTATCCCAATTCTAGGACCAAGAGGCATGGAGAGACAGCCTTTTAACTATCCCAAAGCCTAGGACCAAGAGGCATGGAGAGACAGCCTTTTAACTATCCCAAAGCCGAGGACCAAGAGGCATGGAGACAGCCTTTTAACTATCCCAAAGCCTAGGACCAAGAGGCATGGAGAGACAGCCTTTTAACTATCCCAAAGCCTAGGACCAAGAGACATGGAGAGACAGCCTTTTAACTATCCCAAAGCCTAGGACCAAGAGGCATGGAGAGTCAGCCTTATAACTATCCCAAAGCCCAGGACCAAGAGGCATGGAGAGACAGCCTTATAACTATCCCAAAGCCTAGGACCAAGAGGCATGGAGAGACAGCCTTTTAACTATCCCAAAGCCTAGGACCAAGAGGCATGGAGAGACAGCCTTATAACTATCCCAAAGCCCAGGACCAAGAGGCATGGAGAGACAGCCTTATAACTATCCCAAAGCCTAGGACCAAGAGGCATGGAGAGACAGCCTTATAACTATCCCAAAGCCCAGGACCAAGAGGCATGGAGAGACAGCCTTATAACTATCCCAAAGCCCAGGACCAAGAGGCATGGAGAGACAGCCTTTTAACTATCCTAAAGCCCAGGACCAAGAGGCATGGAGAGACAGCCTTTTAACTATCCCAAAGCCTAGGACCAAGAGGCATGGAGAGACAGCCTTTTAACTATCCCAAAGCCCAGGACCAAGAGGCATGGAGAGACAGCCTTATAACTATCCTAAAGCCCAGGACCAAGAGGCATGGAGAGACAGCCTTTTAACTATCCCAAAGCCTAGGACCAAGAGGCATGGAGAGACAGCCTTTTAACTATCCCAAAGCCCAGGACCAAGAGGCATGGAGAGACAGCCTTATAACTATCCCAAAGCCTAGGACCAAGAGGCATGGAGAGACAGCCTTATAACTATCCCAAAGCCTAGGACCAAGAGGCATGGAGAGACAGCCTTTTAACTACCCCAAAGCCTAGGACCAAGAGGCATGGAGAGACAGCCTTTTAACTATCCCAAAGCCTAGGACCAAGAGGCATGGAGAGACAACCTTATAACTATCCCAAAGCCTAGGACCAAGAGGCATGGAGAGACAGCCTTATAACTATCCCAAAGCCCAGGACCAAGAGGCATGGAGAGACAGCCTTATAACTATCCCAAAGCCTAGGACCAAGAGGCATGGAGAGACAGCCTTTTAACTATCCCAAAGCCTAGGACCCGGAGGCATGGAGAGACAGCCTTTTAACTATCCCAAAGCCTAGGACCAAGAGGCATGGAGAGACAGCCTTTTAACTATCCCAAAGCCCAGGACCAAGAGGCATGGAGAGACAGCCTTTTAACTATCCCAAAGCCTAGGACCCGGAGGCATGGAGAGACAGCCTTTTAACTATCCCAAAGCCTAGGACCCGGAGGCATGGAGAGACAGCCTTTTAACTATCCCAAAGCCTAGGACCAAGAGGCATGGAGAGACAGCCTTTTAACTATCCCAAAGCCCAGGACCAAGAGGCATGGAGAGACAGCCTTTTAACTACCCCAAAGCCCAGGACCAAGAGGCATGGAGAGACACCCTTTAGTTACTATGCCCCCAGCCTCTGGAACAGCCTGACAGAAAACCTGAGGGGGGACAAAACTGTGGACATATTTAAAATAGTTTTTAACTTTGCTTTTCCTTGGGGGCTTTTTAGTTCAGTTATTATTGTTATTCTTTTGTTGTTTTATCTTATGTTTGTTGTGTAGTAAAAACTTCAGCTTTTATTGTCATTGTTTTTATTCGTTTATTCCTGCGAAGCACATTCCGTTACATTCCATGTCTGAAATGTGCTGTATAAATAAAGCTTGATTTGATTTGTATGGCATCATGACATGTTTGTTGCCAATCTGAGATCATGAGTTCCAAGAAAGCATTTCAACTCACATGAACCACAATTATCTACAAAGCAGTTGGAAATGCTATCTAGCCATAGCTATACTAGACAACCTAACAACATGGATATGAAGTGTTCAAATCATTTTTATTTATTTTACCTTTATTTAACTAGGCAAGTCAGTTAAGAACAAATTCTTATTTATAATGACGGCCTAGGAACAGTGGGTTAACTGTTCGAAAGACACACTTTTACCATGTCAGCTCGGGGATTCGATCTTGCAACCTTCCGGTCACTAGTCTAACGCTCTAACCACTAGGCTACCTGCCTCCTCTAACCACTAGGCTACCTGCCTCCTCTAACCACTAAGCTACCTGTCTCCTCTAACCACTAGACTACCTGTCTCCTCTAACCACTAGACTACCTGTCTCCTCTAACCACTAGACTACCTGTCTCCTCTAACCACTAGACTACCTGTCTCCTCTAACCACTAGACTACCTGTCTCCTCTAACCACTAGACTACCTGTCTCCTCTAACCACTAGACTACCTGCCTCCTCTAACCACTAGACTACCTGCCTCCTCTAACCACTAGGCTACCTGCCTCCTCTAACCACTAGGCTACCTGCCTCCTCTAACCACTAGGCTACCTGCCTCCTCTAACCACTAGGCTACCTGCCTCCTCTAACCACTAGGCTACCTGCCTCCTCTAACCACTAGGCTACCTGCCTCCTCTAACCGCTAGGCTACCTGCCTCCTCTAACCACTAGGCTACCTGCCTCCTCTAACCACTAGGCTACCTGCCTCCTCTAACCGCTAGGCTACCTGCCTCCTCTAACCGCTAGGCTACCTGCCTCCTCTAACCGCTAGGCTACCTGCCTCCTCTAACCGCTAGGCTACCTGCCTCCTCTAACCGCTAGGCTACCTGCCTCCTCTAACCGCTAGGCTACCTGCCTCCTCTAACCGCTAGGCTACCTGCCTCCTCTAACCGCTAGGCTACCTGCCTCCTCTAACCGCTAGGCTACCTGCCTCCTCTAACCGCTAGGCTACCTGCCTCCTCTAACCACTAAACTACCTGCCTCATCTAACCGCTAGGCTACCTGCCTCCTCTAACCGCTAGGCTACCCTGCCTCCTCTAACCACTAGGCTACCTGCCTCTTCTAACCACTAGGCTACCTGCCTCCTCTAACCACTAGGCTACCTGCCTCCTCTAACCACTAGGCTACCTGCCTCCTCTAACCACTAGGCTACCTGCCTCCTCTAACCACTAGGCTACCTGCCTCCTCTAACCACTAGGCTACCTGCCTCCTCTAACCACTAGGCTACCTGCCTCCTCTAACCACTAGGCTACCTGCCTCCTCTAACCACTAGGCTACCTGCCTCCTCTAACCACTAGGCTACCTGCCTCCTCTAACCACTAGGCTACCTGCCTCCTCTAACCACTAGGCTACCTGCCTCCTCTAACCACTAGGCTACCTGCCTCCTCTAACCACTAGGCTACCTGCCTCCTCTAACCACTAGGCTACCTGCCTCCTCTAACCACTAGGCTACCTGCCTCCTCTAACCACTAGGCTACCTGCCTCCTCTAACCACTAGGCTACCTGCCTCCTCTAACCACTAGGCTACCTGCCTCCCTCTAACCACTAGGCTACCTGCCTCCCTCTAACCACTAGGCTACCTGCCTCCCTCTAACCGCTAGGCTACCTGCCTCCCTCTAACCGCTAGGCTACCTGCCTCCTCTAACCGCTAGGCTACCTATACCTATAGCACATGCATTTTTGGGGGGAAAGCTGTAACGTCCAGGATCTTTAATGTTCTTTAGTCTATAGTAGCCTACTTTAAATTCACTTTTATGGCAGTACACTGCAGTTCCTCTGGGCAGGATGCCAGCAGGGATTGAGTTGTGTTGGCAGGAAAACAGCCCAGTGTATGGATGGCTTTCCCGTCCTGCCAGGAAGCAGAGGGGATACGCTGCTTGTCTGCAGACACAATACCCAGACAGTTTAGAAGTGATTTAAAGTACACAGAGAATTAAGGAAATCCTCCAAGGAAAGCCAGCGGTGCAGTTATAAATTCACCACAAACAAATAAAAACTACGGTCAATAGTAAATTAGGCAACAAGCATCAATATAAACAATGCTCATTTAATTTCAATGACTTGGTGGCCAATGGCCATAGAGGAAGGAGATAATATATTCCCTAAAAATAACTATAAAATCTAGACATTTTAGTTTTGGCTAAATAATCATTACATAAAACATAGCTACATAACTGTTAACAAATTGGTGCACAGGTAAATAAATGCATCAACTCAACCGTTATAACATTATTATTACTATATTAGCACAAAGTTTTTAAAAGTTTTAAAGCTCTTTAACATATCTGTCAGATAGCCTAAACATGCAGTGTGTGTTTGTTGAGACTATAGCTTGAATGTCCTGCTAATCTACAAAGCTGATTAGTCTAGTTCCTTGTCTAGACAGTGATTGTTGACAGACATAATGACAGCCGTCAATAACTTTATTATATTACTATACCAAAAAGAAACGTACCTTCTGGTCAAAATAGCATGTTTCATAGTTGATGACGGTGTCCTGAGCATTGAGATCTGTAACCCCGCCATGCCTCGTCAAAAGTTGCGACTTGAGCGCCAACACATGAAAACAATAGAGCGTTAAAATGAGAACGATGGACGTTATGGCCGGTCTGGATACCGAAACGAATCCTCCAGACCTCATATCTGCAGTGGCCAGGACTATACTAAAGAAAAACCTGTAAGGACAGTCTATTTAAAGTGATCTGTGTGGGCTGCAGTTGCATGATGCAGCGGTGAGTAGGAAGGAGGAACCTAGTTAAGATTTGTTGATGTCTCACTAAGAGGAAGTCAAGTTGCCTGTCAGCAAATCAAAAGTGCAAGCAAAGACAGTACAGTATGACGAGAGGCTAAAACTGCTTCTCCAATAGAAATCCCTTATAAGGCTTTTAGGCGACGTCAGGGCGACGTCGGTTAGCTACGCTCATGTGTAAAAATACGTCATCGCGTCTAACGTTCGTGTCGCGATGAACTGCGCATGTGCAAGCCGTCAAATCAAAGGCACTCCTTCGATAATGAAGTTGTTTTTGACGAAAATGAAAACGTGTCAGTTTATCACTTTTACGAGGTTGGAGTAATAACATGTTCAACGACTTAAGAAATTGTCTCGAATGTAAGTTGTGCCTTTAGATTTGGAGAAAATGAACAACTAAGAACGAATGTTTCACTTCTCAAACCCCAAACACCAGCATGGTCTGTTTCACAAGCGTTCTCATAAATCTCGCGATGTTACGCTTCTGGGTTTAGAAACCCTGATGCGTGCTAGTCGCAAATTGATGAACAATGAAGCTATCATGTAACATTGATAAGATTCCTGCAAAATAATCTGCTTTTCATAGACAACTATTCATTGCGTGGTCGTTGTTATTTAAACATATTTTTCCTCCGCTTTAATTTTTAAGAACTGGTTCAATAATCATTTCCTGCTGGAGAGTCAACTGTTGAACTTGTTACTATATCCCTGTAACACCTAGAGAGTTCGCCATACTCTATGATACTATTCCATCTGGAAATCTCATGTTGTATAGAGGAGTAGCCAGACCTCACCTTCTGGACCTACCCTCATTTGATCCAGTTGACTCTCCAACAGGGAAAATATGTTTCTCCTTGCTCCCTCAGAACAACAGATCTATACGTGCTTTATTTCAAAGGGACATTTTATCCATTCCTTATGTCACAACTTACTGGAACACATTGGTCACTAATATCTGTTGGGGGAAAAGTTTAGTTATAACCACACAAACACTTGCTTGTTAACAAGGTCAAAGAGGTCTCTTTCAGAATGATCCATAAGTATTACCCTGCCAATCATTACCTGAAGTAACTCAAAAAAGACATTAACATTGATTGTACTTTTTGTGTTGAGCATCCAGAAATAGTTACACATTTATTTTGGCATTGTCTACATGTAAAACAATTATGGAAAGATATTCACAGTTTCATAATTGTTAATATTCTTGATGACTTTTGTTTTTTAATGGGAGAATGTGCTGCTCGGGTTTCCTTAACCATAATAAAGATAAAGAAATACTATTTTACCTCATAATTCTAATTGTGCTAATGGGAAAAATAAATGTAAATTCACTAATAAAAAAATACTCTTCCGTGTTTTCTATAAGGAATTCGAGCATTAAGACCATTCTACATTCTTCTAATAAGAAAGCTGTTAAAACAATCAATATGTGTGTTTCTTTTAAGGTCTTTGTATAATCTGTTCTACCCCCTAGCATATGTTATCGTTGTCTATTTATGTACTTATTGTATGTATACAGACTTTTCTACATTGGTAATAAAAATAAATAAATATATATATATGTGTATATATATATATATATATATATATATATATATATATATATATATATATATATATATATATATATATATATATTATTATTATTTTATTTTTATTTTTTTTAAATGAAGCTATCTTGTGAGAAGACATCGTGCCATGATGCAAGTCAATCGATGGACAGACTGGGCATTGGATTACAAAGTAACAGTTGGTATATAGTTGGTATATATTGGAAAGGTTTTCAGTTACAATGTAGCCATTGATCACGAGTTGCGAAAACATAGATGCAAATGGAGCTGCTGTGTGTTGACACCATTGCGGTATAAAATAACGGTTGTCACCTGCGGCGTATTCATCACCAATATTCTGTTGCAAAACGTTTCTTAAAACGAAGCAAACGAACCGAAACGGGGAGGGACCTACCTGAATTTGTAAAAAAAAAAAAAACTGTCTGTTTAGACTAGTGATTACATGTCACTTTACGGTCGTTGTAAATGCTGTAACACATTTGGTTATACGTGTAACGGATGTGAAATGGCTAGCTAGTTAGCGGGTACGCGCTACTAGCGTTTCAATCAGTTACGTCACTTGCTCTGAAACCTAGAAGTAGTGTTGCACCTTGCTCTGCAAGGGCCGTGGCCTTTGTGGAGCGATGGGTAACAATGCTTCGTGGGCGACCGTTGTTGATGTGTGCAGAAGGTCCCTGGTTCGCGCCCGTGTCGGAGCGAGGGGACGGTTGAAAGTTATACTGTTACATACGCAGTGCATTTGGTAGGCAAGACCTTCTCCAATGATCCAGTTCATATATACAGTCATTGTGCTGCAGATAGAAATATTATGTATAGAACCAGCATGATTCTATTTCTAGTGGAGGAGTCATTCAACTATTTTATTTTCTGAAACATTCTGCACCAGGTGTATCAGTTGAAGTACAGAATTCACACAAATAACATTTTCCTGATACCTTGCTGATGTTATTTCTATTTGAGAATAAATTACAAATCATGAAATTAACATAATTATGAAACTATAAAAATCGACATTAAACTTGTAGTTCACTATTTTACAACTTGATGTTAGATGGCGTCAATTACAAACTTCAGCGAAAATGTGCCACCGTTAGCAAAAAAACCCTGACACTCGAAGGAGGGGGAGACGGCGCTATAGAGGCCTGCGTGTGGGGTACCTGACGAACCTACAGTAGCAGTCAAAAGTTTGGACAAACCTACTCATTCAAGGGTTTTTTCTATATGTTTACTATTTTCTACATTGTAGAATAATAGTGAAGACATCAAAACTATGAAATAACACATATGGAATCATGTAGTAACCAAAAAAGGTTAAACAAATCAAAATATATGTTGTATTTGAAATTCTTCAAGTAGCCACCCTTTGTCTTGATGACAGCTATGCACACTCTTGGCATTCTCTCAACCAACTTCATGAGGTAGTCACCTGGAATGCTTTTCAATTAACAGGTGTGCACTGTTAAAAGTTAATTTGTGGAATTTATTTCCTTCTTAATGTGTTTGAGCCAATCACTTGTGTTGTGACAAGGTAGGGTGTTATACAGAAGATAGCCCTATTTGGTAAAATACCAAGTCCATATTATGTCAAGAACAGCTCAAATAAGCAAAGAGAAACGACAGTCAATCATAAAATTGAAGGTCAGTCAATATGGAACTTTTCAAGAACTTTCAAAGTTTCTTCTAGTGCAGTTGCAAAAACCATCATGTCCTCTGATGAAACTGGCTCTCATGAGGACCGCCACAGGAAAGGAAGACCCAGAGTTACCTCTGCTGCAGAGGATAAGCTCATTAGAGTTACCAGCCTCAGAAATTGCAGCACAAATAAATGCTTCACAGAGTTCAAATTACAGACACATCTCAACATAAACTGTTCAGAGGAGACTGCGTGAATCAGGCCTTCATGGTCGAATTACTGCAAAGAAACCACTACTAAAGGACACCAATAAGAAGAAGAGACTTGCTTGGGCCAAGAAACACAAGCAATGGACATTAGACTGGTGGAAATATGTCCTTTGGTCTGATGAGACCAAATTTGAGATGTTTGGTGCCAACTGCCATGTGAGACGGAGAGTAGGTGAACGGATGATCTCTGCAAGTGTGGTTCCCACCGTGAAGCATGGAGGAGGAGAAGATGTGATGGTGCTTTGCTGGTGACAATGTCAGTGATTTATTTAGAATTCAAGACACCCTTAACCAGCATGGCTACCACAGCATTCTGCAGCGATACGCCATCCCATCTGGTTTGCACTTAGTGGGACTATCATTTGTTTTTCAACGGGACAATGACCCAACACACCTTCAGGCTGTGTAAGGGCTATTTGACCAAGAAGGAGAGTGATGGAGTGTTGCCAAGAAGGAGAGTGATGGAGTGTTGCATGACCTGGCCTCCACAATCACCTGACCTCAAACCAATTAAGATGGTTTGGGATGAGTTGGACCGCAGAGTGACAGAAAAGCAGCCAACAAGTGCTCAGCATATGTGGGAACTCCTTCAAGACTGTTGGAAAAGCATTCCAGGTGAAGCTGGTGGAGAGAATGCCAATAGTGTGCAAAGCTGTTATCAAGGCAAAGGGTGGCTACCTTGAAGAATCTAAAATAAAAAATATATTTTGATATGTTTAACACTTTTTTGGTTACTACATGATTCCATACGTGTTATTTTATAGTTTTGATGACTTCACTATTATTCTACAATGTAGAATACGTGTCAGCAAGCTCTGTACTGGTGGTGTCCCGATCCCGCAGCTGAATCAACTTTAGGAGACGGTCCTGGCGCTTGCTGGACTTTCTTGGGCGCACTGAAGCCATCTTCACAACAATTGAACCGCTCTCCTTGAAGTTCTTGATGATCCGATAAATGGTTGATTTAGGTGCAATCTTACTGGCAGCAATATTCTTGCCTGTGAAACCCTTTTTGTGCAAAGCAATGATGACGGCACGTGTTTCCTTGCAGGTAACCATGGTTGACAGAGAAAGAACAATTATTCCAAGCACCACCCTCCTTTTGAAGTTTCCAGTCAGTTATTCGAACTCAATCAGCATGACAGAGTGATCTCCAGCCTTGTCCTCGTCAACACTGACACCTGTGTTAACGAGAGAATCACTGACATGATGTCAGCGGATCCTTTTGTGGCAGGGCTGAAATGCAGTGGAAATGTTTTTGGGGGATTCAGTTCATTTGCATGGCAAAGAGGGACTTAATTGCAACTCATTGCAATTAAACTGATCACTCTTCATAACATTCTGGAGTATATGCAAATTGCCATCATACAAACTGAGGCAGCAGACTTTGTGAAAATTAATATTTGTGTCATTCTCAGAACTTTTGGCCACGACTGTACAGGTGAAACAACTCCAGATCACCTCTACTCCACACAGAGACTCATATAAAGCTCTCCCTCCTCCATTTGGCAAATCTGACCATAACTCTATCCTCCTGATTCCTGCTTACAAGTAAAACTCAAACAGGAAGTACCAGTGACTTGCTCAGTACGGAAGTGGTCCGATGAAGCGGATACTAAGCTACAGGACTGTTTTGCTAGCACAAACTGGAATATGTTCCGGGATTCATTCGATGGCATTGAGGAGTTTACCACATCAGTCACCGGCTTAATTAGTAAGTGCATCGATGACATCATCCCCACAGTGACTGTACGTACATACCCCAACCAGAAACCATGGATTACAGGAAACATCCGCATCGAGCTAAAGGCTAGAGCTGCCGCTTTCAACGAGCGGAACTCTAATACGGAAGCTTATAAAAAATCCCGCTATTCCCTCCGACGAACAATCGAACAGGCAAAGCATCAATACAAGACCAAGACTGAATCCTACTACACCGGCTCTGACACTTGTCGGTTGTGGCAGGGCTTGCAAACTATCATGGATTACATAGGGAAACCCAGCTGCGAGCTATCCAGTGACGCGAGCCTACCAGACAAGCTAAATACCTTCTATACTCGGCTTTGAGGCTAGACACACTGAACCATGCATGAGAGCACCAGCTGTTCTGGATGACTGTGTGATCACCGTCTCCGTAGCCAATGTGAGTAAGACCTTTAAACAGGTTAACATTCACAAGGCCACAGGTTGGATTACCACGATGCGTACTCAGAACATGGGCTGACCAGCTGGCAAGTGTCTTTACTGACATTTTCCATTTCTCCCTGACACAGTCTGTAATACCAACATGTCTCAACATGTCTCAAGCAGACACACGAGTGCCTGTGCCCAAGAACACTAAGGTAACCTGTCTACATGAAAATCGCCCAGTAGCACTCACATCTGTAGCCATGAAATGCTTTGAAAGGCTGGTCATGGCTTACGTCAACACCATAATCACAGACATCCTGGACCCACTTCAATTTGCATACTGCCCAAACAGATCCACAGATGACGCAATCTCTATTGCACTCCACACTGCCCTTTCCCACCTGGACAAAAGGAACATCTGCGTGAGAATGCTGTTAATTGACTACAGCTCTGCGTTCAACACCATAGTGCTCTCGAAGCTCATCATTAAGCTAAGGACCCTGGGCTTAAACACCTCCTTCTGCAACTGGTGAGGGTAGGCAACAACACATCCGTCACGCTGACCCTCAACACGGGGGCCTCTCAGGGGTGCGTGCTTAGTCCCCTCCTGTACTACTCTGCAGAGTTGCAAAGAAAAAGCCATACTCAGACTGGACAATAAAAATAAAAGATTAAGATGGGCAAAAGAACACAGACACTGGACAGATGATCTCTGCCTAGAAGGCCAGCATCTTCACTGTCGCATCTACACTGTTGACGTTGAGACTGGTGTTTTGAAGGGTACTATTTAATAAAGCTGCCAGTTGAGGACTTGTGAGGCGTCTGTTTTTCAAACTAGACACTCTAATGTACTTGTCCTCTTGCTCAGTTGTGCACCGGGGCCTCCCACTCCTCTTTCTATTCTGGTTAGAGCCAGTTTGCGCTGTTTTGTGAAGGGAGTGGTACACAGCGTTGTACGAGATCTTCAGTTTCTTGGCAATTTCTCGCATGGAATAGCCTTCATTTCTCAGAACAAGTTTCAGAAGGAAGTTATTTGTTTCTGGCCATTTTGAGCCTGTAATCAAACCCACAAATGCTGACGCTCCAGATACTCAACTAGTCTAAAGAAGGCCAGTTTTATTGCTTCTTTAATCAGGACAACAGTTTTCAGCTGTGCTAAAATAATTGCAAAAGGGTTTTCTAATGATCAATTAGCCTTTTAAAATGATAAACTTGGATTAGCTAACACAATTTCCCATTGGAACACAGGAGTGATGGTTGCTGATAATGGGCCTCTGTACACCTATGTAGATATTCCATAAAAAATCTGCCGTTTCCAGCTACAATAGTTATTTACAACATTAACAATGTCTACACTGTATTTCTGATCAATTTGATGTTATTTTAATGGACAAAAAATGTCATTTTCTTTCAAAAACAAAGACATTTCTAAGTGACCCCAAACTTTTGAACAGAAATCTATTTCTTTATTAACCGCCCAACACAGAACACTCCCTCAAATCATTTGGAGAAAATATCCTCTCTATTTTATTCAGCTTTGTTCAATTGTTCTCTTCATGCTGTAAGATAATGTAAAATAATGCTGTGGAATTCTAAGCAAATCTTATCTGCTGAATGAACTAGTGTCGCCCACAGCCAAATGGCATAGCCAGATCAGGACAAAAGGGCAACTCAGAGTATGCTATTCTGTTCTTCTGAAATAGGCTACATTTTCTTCATTTCATGCTTCTTTAGACCTGTCTAAAATAAATAATGGATTTATTGTGAAATTCTAGGCTATATTAAATGGATTTATTGTGAAAGTCTAGGCTATATTAAATTGATTTATTGTGAAAGTCTAGGCTATATTAAATGGATTTATTGTGAAAGTCTAGGCTATATTAAATGGATTTATTGTGAAAGTCTAGGTTATATTAAATGGATTTATTGTGAAAGTCTAGGTTATATTAAATGGATTTATTGTGAAAGTCTAGGCTATATTAAATGGATTTATTGTGAAAGTCTAGGTTATATTAAATGGATTTATTGTGAAAGTCTAGGTTATATTAAATGGATTTATTGTGAAAGTCTAGGTTATATTAAATGGATTTATTGTGAAAGTCTAGGTTATATTAAATGGATTTATTGTGAAAGTCTAGGTTATATTAAATGGATTTATTGTGAAAGTCTAGGCTATATTAAATGGATTTATTGTGAAAGTCTAGGTTATATTAAATGGATTTATTGTGAAAGTCTAGGCTATATTAAATGGATTTATTAGACTTAATACATGTTCCAAAGGTCAGTAGATGTTCCAAAGGTCAGTAGATGTTCCAAAGGTCAGTAGATGTTCCAAAGGTCAGTAGATGTTCCAAAGGTCAGCATCAGTGGCTTGTGGAAGCCAGGAGATGATAAATGTGTTAATTAATGGTCAATTGCAGTGAGACAGACAGTTATTTGCTTGACAATCATGGCTGATGAAATCTTTGGACCGCCACAGCCCTAAGCCAGATCACCAACAATGATGAGACAGCCTACAGGGAGGTAAGAGATCTGGCAGGCGCTACAGAGGGTACATCACCGGGGCCGAGCTCCCTGCCATCCAGGACGTCTATACCAGGCGGTGTCAGAGGAAGGCCCTAACAATGGTCAAAGACTCCAGTCACCCAAGTCATAGACTGTTCTCTCTGCTACCACACGGCAAGCAGTAGCAATGCAACATGTCTGGAACCAACAGGACCCTGAACAGCTTCTACCCCCCAAGCCATAAGACTGCTAAATAGTTAACCAATAGCTACCCGGACTATCTACATTGTACCTTTTTGCACTAACTATTTTGACTGCTGTTACTGTTTATTATCTATCCTGTTGCCTATTTACGTTATCCCTACCTATACAGAGCCTTCGGAAAGTATTCAGACCCCTTGACTTTTTCCACATTTTGTTACGTTACAGACTTATTCTAAAATGTTTTTAAAATAAAAAAAATCCTCATCAATCTACACACAATACCCCTTAATAACAAAGTGAAAACAGGTTTTTAGAAATGTTTGCAAATGTATTTGCAAAAATATCTCATTTACATAAGTATTCCGACCCTTTGCTATGAGACTCAAAATTGAGTTCAGGTGCATCCTGTTTCCATTGATCATCCTTGAGATGTTTCAACAACTTGATTGGAGTCCACCTGTGGTAAATTCAATTGATTGGGCCTGATTTGAAAAGGCACACACCTGTCTATATAAGGTCCCACCATTGACAGTGCATGTCAGAGCAAAAACCAAGCCATGAGGTCGAAGGAATTGTCCATAGAGCTCTGAGACTGGATTGTGTCGAGGCACAGATCTGGGGAAGGGAACCAAAACATTTCTACACCATTGAAGGTCCCCAAGAAAACTGTGGCCTCCATCATTCTTAAATGGAAGAAGTTCGGAAACACCAAACTGAGCAATCGTGACCAAGAACCTGATAGTCACTCTGACAGCGCTCCAGAGTTCATCTGTGGAGATTGGAGAAAATTACAGAAGGACAACCATCTCTGCAGCACTCCACCAATCAGGCCTTTATGGTAGAGTGGCCAGACGGAAGTCACTCCTCAGTAAAAGGCACCTGACAGCCCGCTTGGAGTTTGCCAAAAGGCACCTAAAGGACTCTCAGACCATGAGAAACAAGATTCTCTGGTCTGATGAAACCAAGATTGAACTCTTTGGCTTGAATGCCAAGCGTCACGTCATGAGGAAACCTGGCACCATCCCTACGGTGAAGCATGGTGGTGGCAGCATTATGTTGTGGGGATGTTTTTCAGCGACAGGGACTGGGAGACTAGTCAGGATCGAGGGAAAGATGGACGGAGCAAAGTACTGAGAGATCCTTGATGAAAACCTGCTCCAGGAACTCTCAGGACCTCAGACTGGGGTGAAGGTTCACCTTCCAACAGGACAAAGACCCTAAGAACACAGCCAAGACAGCGCAAGAGTGGGTTCGGGACAAGTCTCTGAATGTTCTTGAGTGGCCCAGCCAGAGTCCAGACTTGAACCCGATCTAACATCTCTGGAGAGACCTGAATATGGCTGTGCAGTGATGCTCCCCATCCAACCTGACAGAGCTTGGGAGAATCTGCAGAGAAGAATGGGAGAAGCTCCCCAAATACAGGTGTGCCAAGCTTGTAGCGTCTTACCCAAGAAAACTTGAGGTTGTAATCTCTGCCAAAGGTGCTAAAACAAAGTGCTGAGGAAAGGGTCTGAATACTTATGTAATATTTCAGTTTGAAAGGTTTTATAAATTTGCTAAAATTTCTAAAAACCAGTTTTTTGCTTTGTCATTATGGGGTATTGTGTGTAGATTGATGAGGGAAAAACAACAATTTAATACATTTTAGAATAAGGCTGTAACGTAACAAAATGTCTGAACATATCTATCTACCTCAATTACCTCATACATCGACTCAGTACTGGTACCCCGTGTATATAGCCAAGTTATCGGTACTCATTGTGATGATTTTTATTTTAGTCAGCAGATGCTCTCTTATCCAGAACGACTTACAGGGTTTAAGTGCCTTGCTCAAGGGCACAACTACACATTTTTTCACCAAGTCAGCTCTGGGATTCGAACCAGTGACCTTTCGGTTACCAGTCAAATTCTCTGAACCGCTACCTGCTCCTCGTGTTATTATTTTTATATGATTTCTATTTATTTTCTCTCTACATTGTTGGGAAGGACCTGTAAGTAAGCATGTCACTGTTTGGATGTCTAGCCCATATTTTCCATACTTCACGCACATTTGCTTCGCTTTTCAACTAGCTAAAAAGATAGCTAGTTGGACTCTGTGTGTGTGTGTGTGTGTGTGTGTGTGTGTGTGTGTGTGTGTGTGTGTGTGTGTGTGTGTGTGTGTGTGTGTGTGTGTGTGTGTGTGTGTGTGTGTGTGTGTGTGTGTGTGTGTGTGTGTGTAGGATAGGACACCTACACCACCCGATGTCACAGGAAGGCCAAAAAGATCATCAAGGACATCAACCACCCGAGCCACTGCCTGTTCATCCCTGCTATCATCCAGAAGGCAAGGTCAGTACAGGTGCATCAAAGCTAGTCAGTCACTGTCACTCAGTGGCGGTTCTAGCTTGTATGGCTCCCCGGGCAAACTCCCCCTTTAGCCCCCCCCCCGCCCCCCCCCATTATTACCCCATTACCCTATTGCTAACAAAAAACACACAAATAAAACTAAATTGCACAAATCCTATATCCCACAAATACACAAATAGAATAACACACTTATAAAGAAGAGAACCTGATTATTACACTATTGGTCTTCAAACAAGAAACACACAAACTAAATTGCACAACTGCCATCTAACCCCTGACCTTTCTTGCCTTCCTTGATGCAAAGTCATCAATTACATCATCATAAGAAATCTGCCCAGCAATTACATGGTTAATACTGATGACAGCAAGGCCACGAAGGCGTTCCTGTGACATGGTGCACCTCAGGTAGGATTTGATGAGCTTCAGCATTTTAAAAGCTCCTCTCTGCTTCGGCTACAGGTCACTGGAAGAGGAGGACACATTCTGAGAGCAGACCACAAATTTGGGATACATTTCTGAGAGCTCCCTTTTACGTGTATAAATATCAGCAGCTCAAGCAGAGTCATGGTCGCCTCCATTGTTCTGCCATCCAGGTCTGAGTGTTATTTATAGTGCAGTGTCATAGTAAGGGCCTCCATTGTTCTGTCATCCAGGTCTGAGTGTTCTTTATAGTGCAGTGTCATAGTAAGGGCCTCCATTGTTCTGTCATCCAGGTCTGAGTGTTCTTTATAGTGCAGTGTCATAGTAAGAGCCTCCATTGTTCTGCCATCCAGGTCTGAGTGTTCTTTATAGTGCAGTGTCATAGTAAGAGCCTCCATTGTTCTGTCATCCAGGTCTGGGTGTTCTTTATAGTGCAGTGTCATAGTAAGAGCCTCCATTGTTCTGTCATCCAGGTCTGGGTGTTCTTTATAGTGCAGTGTCATAGTAAGAGCCTCCATTGTTCTGTCATCCAGGTCTGAGTGTTCTTTATAGTGCAGTGTCATACTAAGAGCCTCCATTGTTCTGCCATCCAGGTCTGAGTGTTCTTTATAGTGCAGTGTCATACTAAGGGCCTCCATTGTTCTGCCATCCAGGTCTGAGTGTTCTTTATAGTGCAGTGTCATAGTAAGGGCCTCCATTGTTCTGCCATCCAGGTCTGAGTGTTCTTTATAGTGCAGTGTCATAGTAAGGGCCTCCATTGTTCTGTCATCCAGGTCTGAGTGTTCTTCATAGTGCAGTGTCATAGTAAGGGCCTCCATTGTTCTGCCATCCAAGTCTGAGTGTTCTTTATAGTGCAGTGTCATAGTAAGGGCCTCCATTGTTCTGCCATCCAGGTCTGAGTGTTCTTTATAGTGCAGTGTCATACTAAGGGCCTCCATTGTTCTGCCATCCAGGTCTGAGTGTTCTTTATAGTGCAGTGTCATAGTAAGGGGCCTCCATTGTTCTGCCATCCAGGTCTGAGTGTTCTTTATAGTGCAGTGTCATAGTAAGGGCCTCCATTGTTCTGCCATCCAAGTCTGAGTGTTCTTTATAGTGCAGTGTCATAGTAAGGGCCTCCATTGTTCTGCCATCCAGGTCTGAGTGTTCTTTATAGTGCAGTGTCATAGTAAGGGGCCTCCATTGTTCTGCCATCCAGGTCTGAGTGTTCTTCATAGTGCAGTGTCATAGTAAGGGCCTCCATTGTTCTGCCATCCAGGTCTGAGTGTTCTTTATAGTGCAGTGTCATACTAAGGGCCTCCATTGTTCTGCCATCCAGGTCTGAGTGTTCTTTATAGTGCAGTGTCATAGTAAGAGCCTCCATTGTTCTGCCATCCAGGTCTGAGTGTTCTTTATAGTGCAGTGTCATAGTAAGGGCCTCCATTGTTCTGCCATCCAAGTCTGAGTGTTCTTTATAGTGCAGTGTCATAGTAAGGGCCTCCATTGTTCTGCCATCCAGGTCTGAGTGTTCTTTATAGTGCAGTGTCATAGTAAGGGGCCTCCATTGTTCTGCCATCCAGGTCTGAGTGTTCTTCATAGTGCAGTGTCATAGTAAGGGCCTCCATTGTTCTGCCATCCAGGTCTGAGTGTTCTTTATAGTGCAGTGTCATACTAAGGGCCTCCATTGTTCTGCCATCCAGGTCTGAGTGTTCTTTATAGTGCAGTGTCATAGTAAGAGCCTCCATTGTTCTGCCATCCAGGTCTGAGTGTTCTTTATAGTGCAGTGTCATAGTAAGAGCCTCCATTGTTCTGCCATCCAGGTCTGAGTGTTCTTTATAGTGCAGTGTCATACTAAGGGCCTCCATTGTTCTGCCATCCAGGTCTGAGTGTTCTTCATAGTGCAGTGTCATAGTAAGAGCCTCCATTGTTCTGTCATCCAGGTCTGAGTGTTCTTTATAGTGCAGTGTCATACTAAGAGCCTGCATTGTTCTGCCATCCAGGTCTGAGTGTTCTTTATAGTGCAGTGTCATAGTAAGAGCCTCCATTGTTCTGCCATCCAGGTCTGAGTGTTCTTTATAGTGCAGTGTCATAGTAAGGGGCCTCCATTGTTCTGCCATCCAGGTCTGAGTGTTCTTTATAGTGCAGTGTCATAGTAAGGGCCTCCATTGTTCTGCCATCCAGGTCTGAGTGTTCTTTATAGTGCAGTGTCATAGTAAGGGCCTCCATTGTTCTGCCATCCAGGTCTGAGTGTTCTTTATAGTGCAGTGTCATAGTAAGGGGCCTCCATTGTTCTGCCATCCAGGTCTGAGTGTTCTTTATAGTGCAGTGTCATAGTAAGGGCCTCCATTGTTCTGTCATCCAGGTCTGAGTGTTCTTCATAGTGCAGTGTCATAGTAAGGGCCTCCATTGTTCTGTCATCCAGGTCTGAGTGTTCTTTATAGTGCAGTGTCATACTAAGGGCCTCCATTGTTCTGCCATCCAGGTCTGAGTGTTCTTTATAGTGCAGTGTCATAGTAAGGGGCCTCCATTGTTCTGCCATCCAGGTCTGAGTGTTCTTTATAGTGCAGTGTCATAGTAAGAGCCTCCATTGTTCTGCCATCCAGGTCTGAGTGTTATTTATAGTGCAGTGTCATAGTAAGGGGCCTCCATTGTTCTGCCATCCAGGTCTGAGTGTTCTTTATAGTGCAGTGTCATAGTAAGGGCCTCCATTGTTCTGCCATCCAGGTCTGAGTGTTATTTATAGTGCAGTGTCATAGTAAGGGGCCTCCATTGTTCTGCCATCCAGGTCTGAGTGTTCTTTATAGTGCAGTGTCATAGTAAGGGCCTCCATTGTTCTGTCATCCAGGTCTGAGTGTTCTTTATAGTGCAGTGTCATAGTAAGGGCCTCCATTGTTCTGTCATCCAGGTCTGAGGGTTCTTTATAGTGCAGTGTCATACTAAGAGCCTCCATTGTTCTGCCATCCAGGTCTGAGTGTTCTTTATAGTGCAGTGTCATAGTAAGAGCCTCCATTGTTCTGCCATCCAGGTCTGAGTGTTCTTTATAGTGCAGTGTCATAGTAAGGGGCCTCCATTGTTCTGCCATCCAGGTCTGAGTGTTCTTTATAGTGCAGTGTCATAGTAAGGGCCTCCATTGTTCTGCCATCCAGGTCTGAGTGTTCTTTATAGTGCAGTGTCATAGTAAGGGCCTCCATTGTTCTGCCATCCAGGTCTGAGTGTTCTTTATAGTGCAGTGTCATAGTAAGGGGCCTCCATTGTTCTGCCATCCAGGTCTGAGTGTTCTTTATAGTGCAGTGTCATAGTAAGGGCCTCCATTGTTCTGTCATCCAGGTCTGAGTGTTCTTCATAGTGCAGTGTCATAGTAAGGGCCTCCATTGTTCTGTCATCCAGGTCTGAGTGGTCTTTATAGTGCAGTGTCATACTAAGGGCCTCCATTGTTCTGCCATCCAGGTCTGAGTGTTCTTTATAGTGCAGTGTCATAGTAAGGGCCTCCATTGTTCTGTCATCCAGGTCTGAGTGTTCTTCATAGTGCAGTGTCATAGTAAGGGCCTCCATTGTTCTGTCATCCAGGTCTGAGTGTTCTTTATAGTGCAGTGTCATACTAAGGGGCCTCCATTGTTCTGTCATCCAGGTCTGAGTGTTCTTCATAGTGCAGTGTCATACTAAGGGCCTCCATTGTTCTGCCATCCAGGTCTGAGTGTTCTTTATAGTGCAGTGTCATAGTAAGAGCCTCCATTGTTCTGCCATCCAGGTCTGAGTGTTCTTTATAGTGCAGTGTCATACTAAGGGCCTCCATTGTTCTGCCATCCAGGTCTGAGTGTTCTTTATAGTGCAGTGTCATAGTAAGGGGCCTCCATTGTTCTGCCATCCAGGTCTGAGTGTTCTTTATAGTGCAGTGTCATAGTAAGGGCCTCCATTGTTCTGCCATCCAAGTCTGAGTGTTCTTTATAGTGCAGTGTCATAGTAAGGGCCTCCATTGTTCTGCCATCCAGGTCTGAGTGTTCTTTATAGTGCAGTGTCATAGTAAGGGGCCTCCATTGTTCTGCCATCCAGGTCTGAGTGTTCTTCATAGTGCAGTGTCATAGTAAGGGCCTCCATTGTTCTGCCATCCAGGTCTGAGTGTTCTTTATAGTGCAGTGTCATACTAAGGGCCTCCATTGTTCTGCCATCCAGGTCTGAGTGTTCTTTATAGTGCAGTGTCATAGTAAGAGCCTCCATTGTTCTGCCATCCAGGTCTGAGTGTTCTTTATAGTGCAGTGTCATAGTAAGGGCCTCCATTGTTCTGCCATCCAAGTCTGAGTGTTCTTTATAGTGCAGTGTCATAGTAAGGGCCTCCATTGTTCTGCCATCCAGGTCTGAGTGTTCTTTATAGTGCAGTGTCATAGTAAGGGGCCTCCATTGTTCTGCCATCCAGGTCTGAGTGTTCTTCATAGTGCAGTGTCATAGTAAGGGCCTCCATTGTTCTGCCATCCAGGTCTGAGTGTTCTTTATAGTGCAGTGTCATACTAAGGGCCTCCATTGTTCTGCCATCCAGGTCTGAGTGTTCTTTATAGTGCAGTGTCATAGTAAGAGCCTCCATTGTTCTGCCATCCAGGTCTGAGTGTTCTTTATAGTGCAGTGTCATAGTAAGAGCCTCCATTGTTCTGCCATCCAGGTCTGAGTGTTCTTTATAGTGCAGTGTCATACTAAGGGCCTCCATTGTTCTGCCATCCAGGTCTGAGTGTTCTTCATAGTGCAGTGTCATAGTAAGAGCCTCCATTGTTCTGTCATCCAGGTCTGAGTGTTCTTTATAGTGCAGTGTCATACTAAGAGCCTGCATTGTTCTGCCATCCAGGTCTGAGTGTTCTTTATAGTGCAGTGTCATAGTAAGAGCCTCCATTGTTCTGCCATCCAGGTCTGAGTGTTCTTTATAGTGCAGTGTCATAGTAAGGGGCCTCCATTGTTCTGCCATCCAGGTCTGAGTGTTCTTTATAGTGCAGTGTCATAGTAAGGGCCTCCATTGTTCTGCCATCCAGGTCTGAGTGTTCTTTATAGTGCAGTGTCATAGTAAGGGCCTCCATTGTTCTGCCATCCAGGTCTGAGTGTTCTTTATAGTGCAGTGTCATAGTAAGGGGCCTCCATTGTTCTGCCATCCAGGTCTGAGTGTTCTTTATAGTGCAGTGTCATAGTAAGGGCCTCCATTGTTCTGTCATCCAGGTCTGAGTGTTCTTCATAGTGCAGTGTCATAGTAAGGGCCTCCATTGTTCTGTCATCCAGGTCTGAGTGTTCTTTATAGTGCAGTGTCATACTAAGGGCCTCCATTGTTCTGCCATCCAGGTCTGAGTGTTCTTTATAGTGCAGTGTCATAGTAAGGGGCCTCCATTGTTCTGCCATCCAGGTCTGAGTGTTCTTTATAGTGCAGTGTCATAGTAAGAGCCTCCATTGTTCTGCCATCCAGGTCTGAGTGTTATTTATAGTGCAGTGTCATAGTAAGGGGCCTCCATTGTTCTGCCATCCAGGTCTGAGTGTTCTTTATAGTGCAGTGTCATAGTAAGGGCCTCCATTGTTCTGCCATCCAGGTCTGAGTGTTATTTATAGTGCAGTGTCATAGTAAGGGGCCTCCATTGTTCTGCCATCCAGGTCTGAGTGTTCTTTATAGTGCAGTGTCATAGTAAGGGCCTCCATTGTTCTGTCATCCAGGTCTGAGTGTTCTTTATAGTGCAGTGTCATAGTAAGGGCCTCCATTGTTCTGTCATCCAGGTCTGAGGGTTCTTTATAGTGCAGTGTCATACTAAGAGCCTCCATTGTTCTGCCATCCAGGTCTGAGTGTTCTTTATAGTGCAGTGTCATAGTAAGAGCCTCCATTGTTCTGCCATCCAGGTCTGAGTGTTCTTTATAGTGCAGTGTCATAGTAAAGGGCCTCCATTGTTCTGCCATCCAGGTCTGAGTGTTCTTTATAGTGCAGTGTCATAGTAAGGGCCTCCATTGTTCTGCCATCCAGGTCTGAGTGTTCTTTATAGTGCAGTGTCATAGTAAGGGCCTCCATTGTTCTGCCATCCAGGTCTGAGTGTTCTTTATAGTGCAGTGTCATAGTAAGGGCCTCCATTGTTCTGCCATCCAGGTCTGAGTGTTCTTTATAGTGCAGTGTCATAGTAAGGGCCTCCATTGTTCTGTCATCCAGGTCTGAGTGTTCTTCATAGTGCAGTGTCATAGTAAGGGCCTCCATTGTTCTGTCATCCAGGTCTGAGTGGTCTTTATAGTGCAGTGTCATACTAAGGGCCTCCATTGTTCTGCCATCCAGGTCTGAGTGTTCTTTATAGTGCAGTGTCATAGTAAGGGCCTCCATTGTTCTGTCATCCAGGTCTGAGTGTTCTTCATAGTGCAGTGTCATAGTAAGGGCCTCCATTGTTCTGTCATCCAGGTCTGAGTGTTCTTTATAGTGCAGTGTCATACTAAGGGGCCTCCATTGTTCTGTCATCCAGGTCTGAGTGTTCTTCATAGTGCAGTGTCATACTAAGGGCCTCCATTGTTCTGCCATCCAGGTCTGAGTGTTCTTTATAGTGCAGTGTCATAGTAAGAGCCTCCATTGTTCTGCCATCCAGGTCTGAGTGTTCTTTATAGTGCAGTGTCATACTAAGGGCCTCCATTGTTCTGCCATCCAGGTCTGAGTGTTCTTTATAGTGCAGTGTCATAGTAAGGGGCCTCCATTGTTCTGCCATCCAGGTCTGAGTGTTCTTTATAGTGCAGTGTCATAGTAAGAGCCTCCATTGTTCTGCCATCCAGGTCTGAGTGTTATTTATAGTGCAGTGTCATAGTAAGGGGCCTCCATTGTTCTGCCATCCAGGTCTGAGTGTTCTTTATAGTGCAGTGTCATAGTAAGGGCCTCCATTGTTCTGCCATCCAGGTCTGAGTGTTCTTCATAGTGCAGTGTCATAGTAAGGGGCCTCCATTGTTCTGCCATCCAGGTCTGAGTGTTCTTTATAGTGCAGTGTCATAGTAAGGGCCTCCATTGTTCTGCCATCCAGGTCTGAGTGTTCTTTATAGTGCAGTGTCATAGTAAGAGCCTCCATTGTTCTGCCATCCAGGTCTGAGTGTTCTTTATAGTGCAGTGTCATAGTAAGGGCCTCCATTGTTCTGTCATCCAGGTCTGAGTGTTCTTTATAGTGCAGTGTCATAGTAAGGGCCTCCATTGTTCTGTCATCCAGGTCTGAGTGTTCTTTATAGTGCAGTGTCATAGTAAGAGCCTCCATTGTTCTGCCATCCAGGTCTGAGTGTTCTTCATAGTGCAGTGTCATAGTAAGAGCCTCCATTGTTCTGCCATCCAGGTCTGAGTGTTCTTTATAGTGCAGTGTCATAGTAAGAGCCTCCATTGTTCTGCCATCCAGGTCTGAGTGTTCTTTATAGTGCAGTGTCATAGTAAGGGCCTCCATTGTTCTGCCATCCAGGTCTGAGTGTTCTTTATAGTGCAGTGTCATAGTAAGAGCCTCCATTGTTCTGCCATCCAGGTCTGAGTGTTCTTTATAGTGCAGTGTCATAGTAAGAGGCCTCCATTGTTCTGCCATCCAGGTCTGAGTGTTCTTTATAGTGCAGTGTCATAGTAAGGGCCTCCATTGTTCTGCCATCCAGGTCTGAGTGTTCTTTATAGTGCAGTGTCATAGTAAGGGCCTCCATTGTTCTGCCATCCAGGTCTGAGTGTTCTTCATAGTGCAGTGTCATAGTAAGAGCCTCCATTGTTCTGCCATCCAGGTCTGAGTGTTCTTTATAGTGCAGTGTCATAGTAAGAGCCTCCATTGTTCTGTCATCCAGGTCTGAGTGTTCTTTATAGTGCAGTGTCATACTAAGGGCCTCCATTGTTCTGCCATCCAGGTCTGAGTGTTCTTTATAGTGCAGTGTCATAGTAAGGAGCCTCCATTGTTCTGCCATCCAGGTCTGAGTGTTCTTTATAGTGCAGTGTCATAGTAAGGGCCTCCATTGTTCTGTCATCCAGGTCTGAGTGTTCTTCATAGTGCAGTGTCATAGTAAGGGCCTCCATTGTTCTGCCATCCAGGTCTGAGTGTTCTTCATAGTGCAGTGTCATAGTAAGAGCCTCCATTGTTCTGTCATCCAGGTCTGAGTGTTCTTTATAGTGCAGTGTCATAGTAAGGGCCTCCATTGTTCTGTCATCCAGGTCTGAGTGTTCTTTATAGTGCAGTGTCATACTAAGGGCGTCCATTGTTCTGTCATCCAGGTCTGAGTGTTCTTTATAGTGCAGTGTCATAGTAAGGGCCTCCATTGTTCTGCCATCCAGGTCTGAGTGTTCTTTATAGTGCAGTGTCATAGTAAGAGCCTCCATTGTTCTGCCATCCAGGTCTGAGTGTTCTTCATAGTGCAGTGTCATAGTAAGAGCCTCCATTGTTCTGCCATCCAGGTCTGAGTGTTCTTTATAGTGCAGTGTCATAGTAAGGGGCCTCCATTGTTCTGCCATCCAGGTCTGAGTGTTCTTTATAGTGCAGTGTCATAGTAAGGGCCTCCATTGTTCTGCCATCCAGGTCTGAGTGTTCTTTATAGTGCAGTGTCATAGTAAGGGCCTCCATTGTTCTGCCATCCAGGTCTGAGTGTTCTTTATAGTGCAGTGTCATACTAAGGGCCTCCATTGTTCTGCCATCCAGGTCTGAGTGTTCTTTATAGTGCAGTGTCATAGTAAGGGCCTCCATTGTTTTGCCATCCAGGTCTGAGTGTTCTTTATAGTGCAGTGTCATAGTAAGGGCATCCATTGTTCTGCCATCCAGGTCTGAGTGTTCTTTATAGTGCAGTGTCATAGTAAGGCCCCTCATTGTTCTGCCATCCAGGTCTGAGTGTTCTTTATAGGCCAGTGTCACTAGTAAGGGCCTCCATTGTTCTGCCATCCAGGTCTGAGTGTTCCTTTATAGTGCAGTGTCATACTAAGGGCCTCCATTGTTCTGCCATCCAGGTCTGAGTGTTCTTATAGTGCAGTGTCATAGTAAGAGCCTCCATTGTTCTGCCATCCAGGTCTGAGTGTTCTTTCATAGTGCAGTGTCATAGTAAGAGCCTCCACTTGTTCTTGCCATCCAGGTCTGAGTGTTCTTATAGTGCAGTGTCATAGTAAGAGCCTCCATTGTTCTGCCATCCAGGTCTGAGTGTTCTTTATAGTGCAGTGTCATAGTAAGGGCTCCATTGTTCTGCCATCCAGGTCTGAGTGTTCTTCTCATAGTGCCCCAGTGTCATAGTAAGAGCCCTCCATTGTTCTGCCTATCCAGGTCTGAGTGTTCCTTCATGTGCAGTGTCATAGTCAGAGCCTCCATTGTTCTGCCATCCAGGTCTGAGTGTTCTTTATAGTGCCAGTCGTCATAGTAAGAGCCTCCATTGTTCTGCCATCCAGTCTGAGTGTTCTTCTATAGTGTCAGTGTCATAGTAAGAGCCTCCATTGTTCTGCCATCCAGGTCCTGAGTGTTCTTTATAGTGCAGTGTCATAGTAAGAGCCT